>NW_006239726.1:24360-29386 GCF_000226075.1 Solanum tuberosum
TATTTGAACAACCCAACTATCCATACTACCTCTGCTACTGAGGTTGTCATGCTTCTGTACTCAGCTTCTGCTGAGCTTCTGGAGACGGTTACCTGCTTCTTAGACTTCCATGAAATGAGTGAGTCTCCAAGTTTCACTAGGAATCCAGTCACTGATCTTCTAGTATGTGGACATGTAGCCCAGTCTGAATCACAATACACTTTTATCTGATTGCCACCTTTGCTGGATAATAACATTCCTAACCCTGCTTGTCCTTTTATGTACCTTACTACTCTCAGTGGCCTGGTAACAATCAAATACAGAAGTTTGCCGAAGGTTATACACTAGGATCTTCTAGTAATTTGTCAGTTTGACCTCTATCATTCACCTCATCATATTCCTTAGTAGTTAATTGCACAAAAAGATCAAGTGGTGTAGTAGCAGGTTTTGCTGCACTCAAGCCAGCCTCAGAAATAATCTCAAGAGTATACTTCCTCTGATGCATAACTATCCCTTCATGTGACCTGGCAAACTCTATCCCTAGGAAATACTTTAGATCTCCAAGGTCCTTCATTTTGAAAGTATCTTGCAAGGTCTGTTTAGTCTCCTGTATCAGATTGAAGTCATTACCTGTTATCATCATGTCATCAACATACACTAAGATTATTACTAAAGCCATCCCGACTCTTTTAGTGAACAGTGAATAATCAAGATGACTCGGTACAAATCCTGACTTGATTAGAGCTTCAGTGAGCTTAACATTCCACTGCCTGGGAGCTTGCTTAAGGCCATAGAGGGATTTAATGAGCTTACACACAGGCTTCTCCCCCTGCCCAGTAAATCCCTGTGGCATCTGGAAACCTTGTGGTAGTGTCATATATACTTCCTCATACAAATCTCCCTGCAGAAAAGCATTATATACATCCATCTGGTGTACATGCCAGTTACCTGCTGCAGCAAGTGCTAAAACACTCCTAACTGTCACCATCTTGACAACAGGAGAGAATGTCTCATGGTAATCTAATCCTTCCCTCTGATTATACCCCTTAGCCACTAATCTGGCCTTAAACCTTTCAATCTGACCATTAGCTTTGTACTTGATTTTGAAAATCCATTTGCACCCAATGACTGTCTTGCCACAAGGCAGAGGTACAACCTGCCATGTGTTGTTGCATTCTAAAGCACTGATTTCAGCCTGCATTGCATCAACCCATCTAGGATCCTTGCACGCTTCTTCAAAACTTGATGGTTCAATATCAGTCCCAAAAGAGGACATATATGCTTGGTAATTAGCAGACAAATTATCATATCCAAGATATTGATCAATAGAGTATAAGGGCTTGGCATGTGCAGGGATTCCTTGGACAGATGCCACATAATCTTTCATCCATAATGGAGTACTACTTGTTCTTAAAGACCTCCTTGGTGTAGCAGGCTGAGTGGGAATTGAGTGAGTAGAAGAGGATTCAGGAACTTCAGGTTCTGATACACTACCTAAAACTTCTTCAGCAGGACTATTAGTTGTAGGAAATAGTTTCCAGGCAGTTGAAGGAGGGAGTGAAAAAGGAATACAGTTTCCCTAAATACAATATCTCTACTGAGAAAGAAATGTTTGTCCTTTATGTCATAGAGAATGTAGCCTTTAGTTTGTTCACTGTACCCCATATGAACTGCAACAACACTTCTTGACTGAAACTTATCACTGATATACATATTTTTGGCAAAGCATAGGCATCCAATCACTCTCAAATGTTGTAGGGATGGTTTGCACTTATGTAACACTTCATATGGTGACTTCCCATTTAGGACTGGAGTAGGCAACCTGTTAATAATATAGGCCGCACTTAAGATGCAATGACCCCAAAATCTAAGAGGAATGTGCCCTTGAAATTTGATGGCTCTGGCAACCTCAAGTATATGTTTGTGCTTCCTCTCAGCAATACCATTTTGCTGAGGAGTAAAATACAAGTTCTTTGATGTACTATCCCCAGTGATGTACATAAGTGATGACATTCAGCATTAACAAATTCTGTACCATTGTCTGTTCTAATGGCCTTAACTAACACATCAAACTGATTATGAACCCATTTGCAGAAGTTTTGTAGAATGACAAACACATCACTTTTCAACTTTATTAAAAACAACCACAACATTCTTGTACAATCATCCACAATTGTAACAAAGAATCTATTCCCATCATATGTAGGAAATTTAAAAGGACCCCAAACATCAATATGTAACAATTGGAAAGGTGATGACGCTACAGAAGTACTATGAGGAAATGGTAATCTGTGTTGTTTGGCTAATGGACAAATAGTACAATCCTGAATTTCTACTAAGCTATGCTTGGAAGAAAAAGGAAGAACGTGTGCTAGCACACTTGAAGAGGTGTGTCCCAACCTTTGATGCCACAGTAGAACAGAAGAATTTGCTGAGTTAGTGTTATCCTGAGCATTGTGTGATTGACTGTGAGTAGTAGACTCTTTTATTTGTTTTGGAGCAGGGAGGAAATAGAGACCATTAGATTCTCTACCAATCACCTTCACCTGCCCATTGTAAAGATCCTGAAAAACAAAAAAATTAGGAAAGAAAGAGACTGAACAATTGAGATCTTGAGTGAGTTTGGAGACAGATAGAAGATTATTTTTGAATTTTGGTATGACCAACACATTGTCAACACTGTCATGTTCTGTGATATTGCAAGACCCTGTTTGTGTAACAGTAGTTGTATCTCCATTAGGTAAATAGACTTGATCACAGTTGTTAAGAGGTATGGACTTCTTTTGTACTAACATATCAGACTTATAGGTCATATGATTGGTGGCTCCAGAGTCTACGATCCAATCATGTGTTCCTACTGTGAGTTTGAAACTATTACCTGCAGTGTTGGAGCTTTGTATTGAGTTACCATTGCCACTGATTTGACCCTGTGTGCTTGTACCCATATCTTGAGTTCCCTGCAGATTAGTTTTTCCAAGCATATGCAAGATCTGATTGTATTGTTCATGTATAACCTCCATACCTTTGTTATAGTCCACATTTCTTGAGAAGTGATTGGCCTGTTCTTGATTTTTAACATTAGAAGCTTCAGTTTTGGACAAAAACTGGTCTAGGAAGCTCCTCAAATTTGTTTGCAACAATTGACATGTGAGTGTATTGCTCGTAAGATTTTCTACTTGGGAACCGTTCCGAATCCACATCGTGACTTACCATAAATATATGCTTGCCCTCAGAAGCAATATATATAGCAAAGTCATGGACCACATCATGCATTTTGACATATTTTCTCTTTGAACCTTGGGATAACAAGAAGCAATGTTTCACTGTTTCTAAAAGAAGACACACCGTATTTCTTGCATGTTCTAAATTTCCGATTTCCGAAAAGATGCAAAGCCCCTTTCCGTATCTAAGTAATTCTTCAGGCAAGATATTACTATCTTCCTCGAACAAGGAACAAAGCAAAAAGAGGTTCTTGGCTTCATTACTTTCCAAGTAATCATAGTTTAGCCTTAGAGGTTTATACAACTCTGTGGGTACTTCAGGAATAATATTTGTTTCTGCACTTCGTAATTGTTTAAGGGCACAGTCACACGAAGGCTTGGTTTTAAGCTTTTTTAGTGCTCCTGCAACTGTAATAATTGCAAGCGGCAGCCCCTTGCATTCTTTGGCAACCTCTTTTGCTATGCCTTGAGGAGATGAATCATTGACAAAATCACCGACTTTCTGCCTGAAAAGGAACCATGCTTCCTCTTCAGAAAACATTCTAACTTTCATGATCTTCTGAGCTCCCATTGCTTCACAAACAGATCTGAAACGCGTTGTGAATGTCACTTTGCACTGATGGTTATGGTTGCTTCCACTTGGAATTCCAAGTTTCTTTAGATCATGAAGAGCCTTCCAAACGTCATCCAAGATTATAAGGATGAGGCTGTCCTGAGGCATTAACCTTGTACGCAGCCGATCTCCTCGACTCAACAAATCATCCCCTTCTAATGTCATCCCGACTCCTCTTGCGATCTCACCCTGAAGTTTTTTCAAGTCTGGTTGTTGACTGACAGTTACCATGACGACATCTTTGAAGAACCCTTGTTGTTTCACCTTTTGTCTGATTTTCTCAGCGAGTGTTGTTTTACCAACACCACCCAGACCACATATCCCAATCATAGTGAACCTGTCATCTCTCATAGCTGCGATGACCTCTTCCTCTTTCAATTTTCTGGAGGCCAACTCCTCACTATTGTTACTACATATAGCCTCACTTTGAACTGGACGATCAAAGGAGATTAGATCGCCTTCAGTTTGAAGTTTAGTCAACTCCAGTGTAATTTTCTTAGCTCTCCTGCTGAGGGAGTAACGTGACTTCAGGTTTGGACACCAACCATAAAATCAACCTCTTTCAACCTCTGCTGTACGTCCCATTACACCTTCCACTTGTGCAATAGTGTTATCAACACTAGTTAACCAAACCTCGCCATTGAGTGAAATGAGTTGCAAGTTTGCCCGGGCAATTTCCTCTTTTTGCTGCACCTCACTTTTGATGTTCTTCAGCTTCTCAGATTCTTTTCCCATAGATGTGATGTTAGTGTTGTAGTAATATAAATACCTAATCCCTCGCTCCATTGGCTGCATCAAGCAACCTGTGACATTCCCCACCAAAGTAGATAACAATTCCATATTTTTTTGGAAGCAAAGGTAGAATGAAAATATGAATGAATGCAAGAGAGGAAATTCAAAACTGATAATAGCACCACTTTCAAGTAGGTACACTATTAACTCTATTATTTTGGAAGTGACTAATAATTGTACTATTCCATTATAACTTTCACCCACCCCAAAACCGTTTTTCAGAACAGATATGTTAGCGAAAACCAAGTTGAAAAACATGTTTATGTATTGAAAGGTACTAGTAAAAGGGGAGGCCTTATCACTAAAAGTAGTGATAGAATGGTAACTACTACTCCCTCTGTCCCAATTTATGTGACACATTTAGTTTTTCGAGAGTCAAACAGTTTAAGTTTGATCGAGAATTTGCTCATGGAATCTTCAA
>NW_006239726.1:34518-34665 GCF_000226075.1 Solanum tuberosum
ATGCTACGCTCTGCATCTATTTCGTGATGCAGGTCCGGGCACTAGTAGCCAGCGTTGATTGAGCTTAGAGCAGACTGATCCGAAGACAGGAGTGAGCACACGGCGTTTTGTACTATTTCAGTCTCCATCTGTATATATAGACTTGTC
>NW_006239726.1:35744-37523 GCF_000226075.1 Solanum tuberosum
GTAGAAGAGGAGGCCTTATCAATAAAAGTTGTAGTAAAAATGATATTACTTTTTTTTCATTAATCAAATGTCTCGAGTTCAAGTAAATTATCTTTGATAAGAAGTGTTTTACCTCTGAAGTGGGACACACGATTTAAATATCGGACATCATGCGTAAAAACAAAAAAAAAAAGGGTTGAGCTAAACTGGTTGCTGTATCAATCTCTAAGTTGTTGCAACAATCTTTGAACAAAATTATAACTATGTAAATTAACAACAGTAAGTTTTTAAATTATAATTTTTTTAGCTAACAACGTATAGTTCTTTTTAAAGTAAGATAATTTTAATAATTAAGTTGGCAACTATGTAAGACAAATCTCTAAAGATGGATACCTAATATATACAACCACAAACTTATATAATATATGTTTTAAAATATATTATCAGTGTATTTTACTAGCAAGTATAAATCAATGCTACTAGATTTAGTTACAAGTTATTTTAAGGTGTAAAAGTTTTTTTACATTGTCAATGTAGAAAAGTTTATGGTTATTGAAGTGAGTTGAAAATACTGAAGTATTAGGTTTAAATTTCTTTGAACAAAAGAAATTAATTAGGTGATTTCTTTTCATATATTCAAACATTGATAGCCAAAGTTATATGATACCTATGCTTGTGGAAGATAAAAAGTACCGTGTAGAATTAGTTGATCAAGTGTTGACTCACGGGGCAATACTATGACTTGGTTCCATCAACATAATTATTGTACTACTCTCCAGAACAAATGAAAGAAGAAGATGAAGGTACTAGTAGAAGGGGCCCGTAGGCCTTATCAGCAAAGGTAGTAGTTGAATGTTAAGTTCTCGTTCTTTAACCAGATGTCTCGTGTTCGAGTAAGTTGTCTTTGGCAAAGAAGGGGAGATCTTATCACCAAAGATTTTGATGAAATGATAAGTAGAAGTTCTCGCTTTCTTTAATCAGATGTTTCGAGTTCAAGTAAGTTCCCTTTAGTAGGAAGTATTTTACGTGCCCCAAATTGGAAGGCGCAAATTCAAATACATATTCTGGTGCACAGATACATATATTGCTACCAGCAATTAAAGGAATTAATAAAAACTTTAAACCTTAATGTTATCAAGTTTCTGCTATTAAACAGAGAAAACTGTAGAGCACATGATGTTCACAACAACCTAAACAAAGTTTATGTCCTTGTTTTGATCAACAACTATGTTGTTTTATGGTGATTTAGTATCTACTATTGGCACTTGTGTTTATGCATCTTCTGCATATTAATCAAACACACAAAAGCCAACAAATTCCAGAGTAAGAGAAGTCGTAAATTGAAGAAAATGATAGAATCTCACACTACATGGATGAGAGACTTAAAACTAACTGACTGACTGTCTATGAAGCTTCTAAAATATTGAGATGGATGTTGGGACAGACCCCACAACACCCTAATAAAACAAAACAAAGAGAACGAAATAACCGAGTCCTCCGGATGCAAAGAGGCTCACCACTGACTCTGGAGTGCTCAACTGGATCAACGACGTACTGGATGCTGATCCTGGGTACCTGTGTCTGCATCATAAGACGATGCAGGCCAACTAGCATCAGTACATAGAATGTACGAGTATGTGAGCTGGAAAGCTAAACCACAACTTAAGCTTGAAAGGAATACAAATGAACTCTTACCTTGACTCTGTACGACTCATGAATAACTGAACTCAATATATAAAGCAATAAGACACATGCAATATATATAAAGCTTTGTAAAACTATTTAAAACATGACGTAAAA
>NW_006239726.1:37791-52443 GCF_000226075.1 Solanum tuberosum
TGTTGGCGCATGGTTCTTATGGAGAGTTGAGTTAATATGAACTCGTGTCCCCAACTTGGTGCTCAAGACTACTCCCAAAAATATACTTTGGCTCATAAGTGTTTTAAACACATCTTTCTTTAACTTGAGATAATTACTCAAATCTAGCCCAAAGGCTCTTTTGGAATCGATGTTCCTTTCTTACTCAAATGTAAAAACATTTTAGAAACTTCCTTGGAAAATTACATAGTTCCCTAATAACTTTTGAGAAATGGACTCGACTTTATGCTCTTGACTTAACTTGAAACTTGAGATTCTTCACTTGGCTTGAAATTCTATACCCTTTACTTGACTTGAAACTCTATTCCCTTTTACTTGACTTGAAACTTGAGTCTTAAAAATGAAGTTAAAACATTCACTAAAGACTCTTGAACAACTTTAAAAAAACTTGCTGCTTGACTTGCTTAACTTCTAAGCTTGGCTCTAATTTCACTTGACTTTGATCCTAACTTGCCTTGAATTGGATTATGGATTCAAGGTATATGATCACATGTTTATGGATGAGTTCTTGACTCTTAGACGTACTTTGGAGTGTTGAAATAACTATAAAACATAGGTACGATACCAAGGAACATGTATGAAAAAGTGGGGAATGAAAGGTAAAGGGAAGGATTGGCGCCCTTGGAGCTCTAAGAGGCGCGGGGCGCCAGCCCTCAAACTTCAGAAGGACTGCTGGGCGCTCTGCCAGGTGCTCTGCCCCAAGGGGAAAGTTCAGTGTTCCTTTTTGGGGTGCGCTGGCTTGCACGACAGCCCAGCCCTTTTCCCCCAAAAATCCGACTTTTCCCCTTGTTTCTTACAACTCTAAACCCTCTCAACCTCAAAGGTTCCAGCAGCAAACACTTAGAATCATAAAAACCCTTAATATACAACAGATTCAACTCAAAATCACAACCGGAAACCTGTACTAAACCAGCAAGAACTTCAACACAACACAACTACAACTTCAACAAACATCACCACAAGATTTCAACAACCACAACTAAATCTTTTCTTGAAAATAAAAGAGTTTGGTGTGTGGGGGAAAGAATCACCCAACACTATGAACTCACATACCTAGTAGGATCACTCCCGACGATATCCACGATGATCTCCTTGATTGCTCTTCTCTTTCTCCTCTTCCTTCTCTTCTTTCTCTCTTCTCTCCCAAGCCCTAACTCTTCGCTCTTTAAAAATGAGACAAACTGATCTAAAAAATCAGTCCAACACTTAAATATAACCAAAAGAATTGATTAGGGAAAAGACCAAAATGCCCTTAAAATTTCCAGACGGATTTCCCTGCCAACTGCCCAACTTCCAAAGGGCATAACTCACTCATACGAACTCGGAATCGATCAAACTCGGTGGAGTTGGAAAGATCATTCAAAAATATTTCCAGAAATGACTGGAAATTCGCCTAACTCATTCTGAGCTAGGAGTTATGACTGATCAAAGTTGGCCAAAAACTCATTTTTTTCCCATACTTGGACAAATTTCCAGATTTTTGAATTCCTTCCAAAAATGATTAAATTCCAATTCTAAGCCTCTTCATTGTTATTTCAAATTGTCGGATGTTACATCAAACACACAAAAGCCAATAAATTCTTAACTTGTATATATCGACAGTGTAAACAACTCCTACATTATCAGTGTCTTTTATTGTCAAGTACAAATCAATGCTACTGATATAGTAATGTGGATGCTTAACACTCTCCACACGCCAAAAGTTTGGCTTCTCAAGCATTGGTAACACAACATCGTATCTTTATTATGTTTTTATCTCAATATTAAAGAGCTTTCGGATCCAATATTGAGCCAAAATACAATATAACATTCGCATCACAAGCAATAAGATAGCTTTTATAGTCTTTCTTCTGATGCTATGTATATGCTTCGATTAAATATGGATGAACAAGCATCTCCAAAAAAGTGTTCATTAAAATCTTTCAGAACGACAAAGAATGCAAGACGTCATGAGAAAATAAAGCTACATATTAGCTATTAAATATAATGAAAGAAGAATTCAGAACCACTTGTGGATTCAAAGAATTTAGTGTTTATAGAATCCTACAGTGGCCTTAAGTCTATGTATAATTATCATAAGTGTGTTCACAATCAACTATTTTCTAGAAATTACTAATACATATACAAAGTCTCTTGGAAAAACTGTTATTACCTCCATCGCGAGCATCTTACTCTAAAGTGGCGCTAGTGCTTGACTAATAAGATATTAAGAGGGGCCTGACAACATGAAACCTATACGTTAGTTAATATAGTGGGCAATTGAGACATTGCTTTAGCTCTCCTTGTAATAGAGTTATTACTTGTAGTGAAATTAAGAGGTTAATCTCATGTGGGTGTAGTTGAAGTCTGTATTCACACATTGCTTGATATTAGTGAAAACAATTGAAAATCTCGTGTGACAGGTCGTGGTTTTATTCCCTTGAGCAAGGAGGTTTCCACGTAAAAACTCCTTGTCGTTACTGTTCAAGTAGGTCTTATTTGCATTCTAGTATATTGTTAACCTGGTACTATAGCACAGTGGACTAGCACATCTCAACAGAAAGAAATTCCCCACTGATGTGTTCTTGGAGTCGTCTCCAGCTTTTCCAACAGGGGAAATACGGTCACGATTCCTTCTCCTTTTCTGATCACTTCTTCCATTTATTGGCAATCTGTTATCCATAGTCTCTTGAGATTCAGAGCACCTCTGGCCAAATCAAAATAGGCTAAGCAAATTGAAAAAAAAAAAAACTAAATGTTTGATCACTAATTGATGCGTTCTAGGAGTTAAAATGTTTACTTTAGGTCCTATGTGTTCTTGGAGTCGTCTAGGTCCGTCAGAGGTATAAAAAATATAGAGAAATCCTAGTACCTTCTTTAATTTTATCTTGTGTAATATTCGTTTGAGATGAGCCTAAATTCAGCGACATGGTTATTAGTTAGAATTCATATTGCTGATCCCAACTTAATTGAGATATTTGAGATGTTCTTGTATTTGTGATTAATCTCCTTAAAGAGTGTTTTAATTTATATCGCGATTCAGACTTTCATATGTATGTTTCTTTCTTGAGTTTTTGTTTCTATCATTGTACAAGGTATCTACCTGTCTTACAATTCATCTCGTTTGAGTCAAGGGCCTATCGAAACAACCTCTCTACGACTCTACCCCGCAAAGGTAGAGGTAAGGCCTGCATACATATTACCTCCCCAGATCCCAGTTTTGTATGTCATACTAACATTTTCCTTTTGTTAATCTATGTTGCTTGGACTCTCGAGAAAAATATTTCCGCACCCGTGTCGGATCCTCCAAAATGCTCTACTTTCAAAGGATCCTCTTTTGAAGAGTCAGAGCAACATTACCAATTGGTAATTGTTGCAACTCAATGAATCATCTCTCATATCTCTCTCAGGTATAGAGCAGTAACAAGCGCATATTATCGAGGTGCAGCTGGCGCGATGCTAGTCTATGACTTAACAAAACGCCAATCATTCGATCATATGGCTAGATGGCTGGAGGAACTAAGAGGTCACGCGGACAAGAACATAGTTATAATGCTCATCGCGAACAAATGTGATCTAGGAAGTCTTCGAGCTGTACCAGTTGAAGATGCTCAAGAATTTGCAGAAAGGGAAAATCTCTTCTTTATGGAAACATCAGCTCTTCAATCCACAAACGTCGAGGGTGCATTCATGACAGTTTTAACAGAAATTTATAAAATCATTAGCAAGAATAAGCTTATTGCAGCTCCGGGATCTGATTATGGGAAGCTACAATCTTTAAAGGGAACCAGGATCATTGTTCCTGGCCAGGATTCGGATTCTGGTGGGAATAGTGGTGGCTGCTGCATGTCGTCATGATTTTTTATTGAGTTCTGAAGGTCTTTTATTTATCCGAAATCATAATATTACTGGGAATGTTTTTTGTTGTATGTTTTATGTAGGATAGGGAATTGTTGTTGATGAAGTTGATTTAGATAGTTTGTTTAGCTATTTGTGTATACAGTTCATTAAGTTGTTCACTGGGCATCAGGGGCGGAGCTACAACCCTGTCTACGGGGTCTGTCATGTATTTGTGTTAAAAAATTCACTTAATACGTATAAACAATTTATCCAAAATCTACTATTCTTGCTTTTCTAGAATACAACACTGATAAACTCAAAATCCTAACTTCCGTTAAAGTTACAAACACACTAGTCTGGTGAACGGGAATGATAAAAAGAGTTTGTAAGAGACATTATCCGCAAGGGTCAAGGTCTTGGGAGCTCGAGCACATCAAGATTACAACAATGTAGATCCACTTCTGCTTGTTACCTCCATCACGGTGATGTTAGAGGTTTTACTTGCATTATTACATTGAGTACTTACTAACTTCCTAACTTCTGGCATGACTAGGTTCAGCTTCGTTGCCATCCCTAGCTTTTTGTTCCTGCAGGAAACAGAGAATGCAAAAGAAGAGAGAGATGACTAGCTTATTAAGTTAAAGAAAGTTGATGAAGTATCTAAAACGGAAAGAGAGCAGCAGAACCTAATTAGAATATGTAGCAATTACTTACATAGCTAGCGGAATAAAACATACCTTGTTATTGAACCTCTGTTGTATCCATTTATTGAGATCATCTACTTTCACCTCATCATCACATTTGAGAATCGGTGTACTCACAGATATTCTCTGTTGGACAAACGTCTTCATTTCAGGGCAGCCGCGAATATTCACGTAATTGAGAAATGGAAATTCAAGAGCATGCTCTGTTAGAAAGAAATGCCCCAGCTTAGGCAGATAGTTAAGACCCAGGCATTTCAATCGGGGAAATAAGGTCATGATTCCTTCTCCTTTTGTGATCACTTCTTCCATTGATTTACAGTATTGTATAGATAATACTTGGAGATTCAAAAGACCTTTGGCCACTGATGGAGACATCAAGTTTCTCAATTTTCCACAATTTGATACTCTCAATGTTTGAAGTTTGGTGAAGTAGTCAGTTGGAAGTTGGTGAGAGCATAGAGCACTTATGCTTTCAAGTTTCCAGATTTTTAGTGCTTCCAGGTTGGGACAAGAAACCTGCGAGCTTTGAAGTATCAAACTTTGTTGCAGATACAGTTGGAGCTATTGGAACAAAACACTACGTCATAAGTGGAGAAGCTGAAACTGCTTACACACATTTATTTATATATTTTTAAAAAGCCACTAGTCTCTGGGCACGTGTTTTGCACCTAAATCCCATATTATTCAATATAAACTTTTAAAATAACATAAATAATAACAAAATGTGTGATGAATAACACAATTTAAAAATAAAATAAAAACACAAGCTTGAAATAAATAAGAATTGATCTATTTATTGTATACTCACGTCCACCAACAACTAACAAACACACAAATATAATGAGAGCAGGAAATAAACGAAAAACAAAAATATAATATGGTGATGAAAACATTATGCATGGTGAGAGGAAGCAGAAACGAATACAAATTAAACTTGCTCAAAATAACTTGTTTCTCTGCATTTATAAATAACTATTACAAATATTTATTCAACAAAAGTAAGGAAGGTAGTAATAAGAAAATGAGTGATAAAGAGAAAAGATGGAGGAACTTACCGTCTATAAATATTTATATTTCTCTCTTCAATTAATTCATCACCTAAACAGTTTATGCCCCTTGCACTTGCAAGATAAATTATTTGACAAATCAAAGAAAATTTTAGTTTTAAAAGTCTGAAATACTACAAAATGATATAAAAAAGGATATAATGTGACCACTATAAAGAGGACCAAAATAGTCTCACATTAAAAAAAATACGACTTATTAATAATCTTAGCTCAAATTAGTAGTTAAATTAAAAAGTCTCGATTAAGACGTGAGACTTGCAAGTTATTGCATATTGTGAATGCTAATTATGATTAAACTCATATGTACTTCAATTGTAATTTATGTGATATCGATTTGATTAGGGTTAAATTTATTTCTAAATACAGACATATAAATAGACTTAAAAATAAAATGTCACATAAGTAGAATAAAGAAAATATTAATTTTATTCCATAAATTCAACCCTTAAATAATAAACCGTCCGCAAGCAAAGTCTAAACTTGTCCAAAAGAAAATGACTAGTATTGTACTTTTTTTTTAATTAAGGGGGGAAAAAAGGAATAGTATTACCTTTTGCCTGAGAAGATACGCCAAACAAGAAATAAATAGTAGTAGGTTCTTATGGAGTCAAAATGAAAAGAATAAAAAAGAATAAAATGATAAAATTTCTGATGGTGTGGTTTGGGCTTTTATAAAGAATTAGAATATGAAAAGGCTATACAAAATATATCTTATGGAACTTCAAAAGACTAAACAAATAAATATTGAAATAAGAAGAGGTACTAAATTAAAGAGTTGGCATCCGAATAGCTTACAATAACTACTGCAAATAAAATTGTACTCCCGATTCTATGTAGCTGAAACTATTCAATTACAGAAGACATTTTTAAAGGTAGAATGACCATTTAAATTTCACATTATATTTTTGTATAAATGAATTTGGTCTAAAATGCAGTATAATTAATTGTTACTCCTTAAATTCTACCTATTTTGATTAGAGTTAGGAAGAGATAATTCTTGTAATTGGTTAATAAAAAAACACTTATTACTAATGGTAATATTTAATAGAACGTATGTTTACAATTTTGTACAGAATATTGTATTAGTAGAGTTTTAGTGAAAGGGTAAAATAGTCAATTTAATATAATTAATAGGATATTGATTTGATGTAGGAGTAAAATGGTAATTCAACTTTGTAAGATTGATTTGATGTAGGGGTAAAATTGATGATTGATGTGTATTCCTTCATTTAATATTAAGAAAATATCATAAACCCAATAAATAATTATAGAAAAAAAATATTAAAAAATTATTATTTATTTAACTATACTAGACCGTGCTATGCACGGGCCCAACGTAGGGCTATTTATTGATCGGATAATTTCGCTTAATATGCCCTATAGAGATCAATTTTAAAATTTACTAATCTGCTAGCCAACCTATAATAAATATGTTGGTTCAGTAATGGATTAGCAATTATTGGATGGTTATCAGGCAGTGTAACGGTTAATCTATAATCTCTACGTTACCTTTTTTTTTTTTTTATGAACATACCTTACAAAAAGGATGGCTTTGAGTAACAACATCAAATGGATAAATTGATCCAAATGCTCAATTGGTTGTCCCATTTTCATTGTCCAGTGGAAGCATCTTTACCGATGACTCTATAAATTGCTGCATACTTTTCATTTACATATCCTCAATGTTTCTCTAAGTTTGCTGACTTGCTCTCCATTCAAAACTAATAATTATTAAAAAGTAAATAGATTTTTATGGCATTACACTTTAGCTTTTAGGAGTTAGGACTAACAAAGAAAATATATATAATTAATTTTATATACTATGGTAAAATATTAAATAAGCCTAATATACATAGACTTAAAATGTAAGTATGTTAACTCTTAACGGGTTAATATTTTACCCAATAAAGAAATTGAAAAATGCACCCTCACACCAATAAGCCGTTATTACAAAACTTTAATCCGCTCCCCAACCGTTTATTCAATAACTCAATACCAATAAGCCAGTTTGTCATTGACTTATCGAATTGAACACATCTAGCCCAATGTGTATGATTTTGAAAGAATAATTATAATTATTTTTTTTTGTAATTTGATTATCATGAACAAATATTGTCAATATAGAATAAAAATAATGAAATAAGCTACAATAGTATTGTTGAACTATTTTTATAAATACATATAAAAATTCCAGAAGTATAAATGATATGATAAATACATATTTAGAATTTCTCTTATGCTCAATTGACACAACTTCACTATAAAGAGGTGCAAAATCAAAGATTTAAATTTTTTCATAAAAGTAGTCTGCAGCAATTATTTTACATTTGGTTTGTCATTTCATTTGCAACAATTTAAAAACATATTAAAACATCATCAATTATCTCACAAGATAAGAATTGCACACATTAACAACCAAAGCGCTATATTACACCAAATCACATCACAATTTGAATTCTAAATTTTCTTTTCATTGAAGTTGTCAAAACACTATTTTATAGCGTCACATTATTAATTTAGAATTGTCAATAGCACCAAATCACCATAGATTTGAAATTACAATATCAAAAACTCACAAAATTTGATTGAGCATTTTTTAAGCATGAGCCTAACATCTCTTTTCAATTTTTACATGCAAGTAAAAATAGTGCACCAAAAGAACTGTACCTTTAAATCATAATTCTTCCATCTCTTTTCATTTCTATGTATGTTCATAGTTATAGAACAATTAATGGTAAGCGACCTTATTGGAACACCTGTGTGGTTTGACCCTTGTCCAAAATAGAAGTTTATCATGAAGGCCTCATAGAAAATTCAACATAACATGAATAAGAGTTAATCAAAGACCAAAAAGTGATTTAGCATCAATTTTGATGTCAAAGGTACTGGTTATTCTAAAATTTATCTTGCCACCCTCAAACCTTTCAAAAATATTGCCACCCTCGTGTTGTATCCTCCAAAAATACATAGCTTTTTGGATGATTCACCACACAACATCATGTAGCCTGAAAACTACATGCATGATCTTATTTCACCATTGCAAAATGACTCCTCTTGACTGAGAAATGCTGAAAGAACTGTTCCACTGCCTAAAAAAATGAAGAAAAATATAAGTAAGCCTATTCATGAATGATCAAATCTCTCACGAAGTAACTAATATAATAGGTTATCTCTTCTTTTGATGAAGTAAAGAAGAATAGGTCTATCTCTAAAATGAAATTAGACACAACTTAATAGTTAAAAGGTTAATAGGCCAAATAGTCGGCAAGCCACTATTAAAATAAAAAAATTGAGGTCCCTGCACTTATAACATCTCAATTGCTTCGTTAGACTTATATCTGTAACAGACTGCAATAGATCAATTAATTGGACATTACAGATTCCACAAAAAAGGTCCTTGAAACATAATTCCGTCTCAACATCTATGTAGAAAGACAAACAAACATCACTCTGAAGAACAGAAGTAGGAACATCTCATCTTCAGTAGCAGTAGCTACTGGTTAATTCACACCAAGTACAATTCAAAACAAAGAAAAAACTACTTGCTAATTTAAGGGAGAAGCTACAGTCAAGTAGGCATGTTACAACAAAGTTTAAAAAGATATATTTATAAATCCGAAAAAGTTTAATGAGTAATAGCATGCTAAGTTTTGGTAGGAGATATCTTTCCAAATTTAAATAAATTTTAGGAGCTTTTACATTCTATAAAGGAGAGCTTATCTTTGTGACTGGAAGTTCTGCTACCATCTTTAGCCATCAGTTTCTTTCACAAGTTTAACTTTCAAGGGTTTACATTACCTCTCTACCAAGAATCAACAAACAAAGAATTTTCATGTCAAAGCTTAAAGTAGAAACAATTTTTCTAATGTTACATACAAAATGATTCATATAAGAGTTTTAAAACTTTCTTATTTGAAGTCTAACGTTTAATCAGATTGTCTCAGTAAAAATCTGGTCCTCTTCTTCAGAGGAAGCACTCTAAACTTAGGCTGGTAATCAATCTCTAGCATGGGCCTGACCACTTAAAGTGAAGAATATTAATCAGCTAAGGATGGTCCTTGTATACATAGTCTCGCAATCTTAATAGATATCCAACAGAAAACATGAGAAACGTAATCGACAACGGCGTAAGCAAAAGCAGATAAAACCACATGATATTATTTTATAAGCCTGCTAAATTAGGTAAAAATAAGTATCAGACAAAGATCTCCACCAGAAAAGAACAAAAAAAATGCCAAAAATTACATGAAAAGAGTTTACTTTTGCTACATATTCGGCTACACTGATTCCCTATGAATATGGCGGTAGTTTACTATTTCAGTTGCAAGAGGCACACTAAGGAGATCAAATTGGATATGTGATTAATGAGATGGTGCTATACAAGTTCATATTCTTGGAAGAGGATACGCTACAAAGCAAACAGTTTCGTCATAAAATATAAGTTTTTGTAGCTGCTCCATGTACTACATATATATAATCTCCATATGAAAAATATTCAACCGTTAATAAGCATGAGAAATGTTTTTTTTTGAAGAGGCTAAGGCATGGAACTATCACAGATCAAAGAGTATCGAACTTTTAACAGCCAATATATTCTAAAAGTTCCATTGACTATGATATCCGATTTTATTTTATTTTTGTTACGATTAGTTGAAAAGTTCTTTTTCGAAGGCTTCTCTTACTTTCCTTTCCTTATTTAATATGGTTTTGGAAGTAACACAACTCTACATTTTCATATAGTAACAGATATAACAGAAAGTGCACACACCTATAAAAATAAGAGTTCTCTTCTTTTAGAGTAGCAACAAAACGTAGAAGGAAAAACATTATTTTGCACGTCCACTTCGTAGTTAGTGGCATAATTGCATCGATAGTAAGCCTCTATTCCATTTTGGAAATACTACGTTCATCCATGATAATAATATTGTAAGAAGAGCTGATATTGGAGGAAATTAATAAACTAAGTTACAACTAAATATTTGCAAGCAGAACTTGTCCAGTTGCGCATTTTGGTCACAACAAATGGCACATGGAAACTTAAAATATCAGAGTTATGTTTGTCTACCATGGTTAGTAGCAAAGATAATTTGTCTGGGTCATTTTTAGAAGCACAAAAGGACATAATTTTAATGCAGGGAAAAGTTCTGTAGGAAAATATATTTACTACACTACATATGTATAATTTTCTGGATAAATAACCAAAGGGTAAGCAATTGGCCAAAATCTCAAGTCTACAACTATGATTTTTCGTTGTTTTGTAAGAAAAGTGGAATTGACGTTGATTGGGTTTCTCAATATTGTATTGAAAAGTTGAGTCCATAATTTTTATATTAGAATTAACGAAGTTTCTTTAAATATTTATAGAACAAAAAAATTAAGTTGTTGAAGGTCTTTATCGAGCACTTGTAAGGTGAAGATCCTGCTACGAAACAGATGGAGTAATCAACCATGAAACAACAACACATTATATTAATCAAAAACACAAACGAAAAGTGTAAGGTAATTCAAACCCGCAGAAAATAATAAGATATAAGTGTCCCTTTTCTGATGTCCCACCATAACATAATTCTTTAATTATTTTTCTCTGTTGATTCCGAGGAGAATAAGACCACACATTTGTAAGTCTTACTTACTTGTTTCTTTGTATCACATAAGCACACCTCTTGTTGAGGAGAATGGCAAAAGCATTCACTCAAAAGAAGAGGTCAATACAAAAGTTAAAAGGAGTGGGCTGAACAATGTAGACAAAGTAGAATTTTTTCTAGCTAAGATAATTTTCCAAACACCTGGTGGACATCAAAAATCTTTCAACAGAAAAACCACATATGCATGCTCCATTAAATTTTAAATCTTGCTACAACTCAAAAATAAAATTAGAAGAATGATCATACCAATTAAGTGATTGTGCTCTTAATCTCCTGGTGTGGTAGGTTGATGAAGTTGTTACCAAAAAGCAAAGATTTCCATAATTGATGTTCTTTGCTTCATGTTAGGACTGAGAGAATTCCCTAAAATTTAAGCGAGACACGATTTAGAATTTAAAATCCTAAAGAAATAAGTAGAGAAAATTTCAAAATTCGAAATAAAAATGATTAAGAAGTAACCGATGTGAAAGAATCATCAATTGTAATACAATTTTTGTGCTCTTCTTTGCCTGATGTGGAAGAATCATATACAGTCTCATTCTCTCTTTTAAACTGGAAGAGACAGAGGAAAGAGATAATGGAACGATCTAGAACCGAAAGGAAGTACAAGTATAAATCAGTCCTTTGATATTATTATTTTATCCTTGAATAATAATTATATTTACAAGTTTGCCCTTGGTCTTCCTATCCTTCTCATGTCTAATAATTGGTTCTAGAATATTGCTGAAATTACCATTTTAACATTAGCCATCCCATGGCCTGATAGTTCTAGAATAGTGATGAAATTACCATTTTAGCCTTGGTCGTCTTGATCGTCTTCACCTTTCTATATAATAGAAATATTTTATTAATGGTATTATTGTAGTAACTCAACTTTATAGGGTTATTTTGGTATTTTAACTTTTAACTTTTTTTTATTCCCACTTATATTAATACTAGTTCTGAGAACGTGCCTTGCACTTTTGACCTTTATTATTATATAAAAATTTTATCGGCCTAATTTATGTATAGAAACATGTGTAATATCAACCCAATTAACTTAACAAATAATAATAATTTATACATGTCATCATATGCATACAAAATGAAAAAGATTAAACAAAGCAATATATTAATCTGAATAAGAAAGAATAACCGATAAATTAAAAAATATCATAAGAAAGTCTAGTGGACTAATATTTTATGTCCAATTTATAAAGGAAGAAACTATGTATGCCGTGATAGAATTATTAGCATCCCAAGAATAATTCATAATTAAGCATAATAATAAGTTAATAGATGGTTAAGAGAGGCGACATATGAGAAATATCATTGGAAACCTTACAAGTCACATTGAAGATGAATTAAGAAGAAGAAGAGGAGGGAGAGAACATCAATGGATCTAGTCTAGCATGATACACTGATCTGGCTATTTATAAAATTTTGAAATCATATTGTTGGAAGTTGAAAAGAACTTTAAAACATTGAATTGGTAAAATGATAAGTCATTCTAGAATATTGAAATAAGTGGCAGTACCAAGGAAATTAATTCATCCGTATGTATACTCAAATACATATTAATTATATTACTGTGAAACTTAATATGATATTCTTAATTAATGATAGAATATTTAATAAATTAGATATTTTATGACATTTTAATTTAATGTAGGGGAAAAACAACAATTTAACTTTTTTCTAAATTTCTCACTTGTAATAATATATATGATGATATTATTATTATTATTATTATTATGATATTTTTATTGAAAAACTGGCTTTTCAAATTCCTCAGGCATTTTACTATTTCATTAAAAAAAAAAATTAGATTTCTAGCATCCCATAATATTTATATTTAATATATAAACTAATTTTTCAAATTCTTCAGGCATTTTACTATTTCATTAAAAAAGAAAGTAGATTTTTAGCATCCATAATATTTATACTTAATATATAATAACTAACAATATATGATTAAAAAAGAAAGTAGATTTTTAGCATCCCGTAATAACTATATTTAATATATAATAACTAATAGTATATGATTTTTTTTTTAAAAAGTTTTTAGTATAAGGATAAAATGGTATTTCAACTTTACACTTTAAAGCTTTCCACTTTTAGTAATCTATGAATGATGATGATATGATATTTTTAATTAGCCAAACATATATAAAAAATTTTATATGATCTCGTTTCATATTTAAAAAAAGTTTTTTAGTATCTCAAATACATTAGTATTATTTTTCCATTTGGGCCGAGTCTAGAGCAGTAGAGATAATTTTTGAAAGGCACATCACATTTTTTAAATTAAAAAATTACAATTATATATTTTTTAATAAAATAGATAAAAATTTATTAACGAAAATGATAAATATGCACCATATATTAGACGGTAGATGTATATATGCACCAATTTTATTAACAAGAGGTATATTTGCTCAAAATCACAAAGTTGAGCAGTATATTTGCCCAGTTTTCCTTAATTCAATGTATAATTTGGGTTTCACTCATCTGCTTGTAAAATTTATCAAAGATGCCCCATTTTTCTGCAAATATAAAAAATAAACCAAAAATGGTCTAAAATGCCTTTATTGTTACTTAATAAGTCAAGAATGTCATTTTTCAAATAATTTTTTTTTTTTGAACACATTCTTTTCCTGATGATATTTTTTTATTAGCAAATGTTTATCCTACTTCAATTTGAAAAAAATAATATTTAAAATATTTCTTATTTTATTATAAATATCAAAATAAAAATTAATGGCTGATTTACTATGATCTTATATATAAGACATATAAAAATTAATGGTTGATTTACACATCAAATATAGCCTTATATGAATTTTTTAAATAACAAATTAAAAAATTAATTTAAAATTATTTTTTCACTGGTTAGACAAAAAGGATATATCTAAGCAATAGACTTTGTTTAAGTAAATATCGTTAATGCTTCAACCAAGAAAAACCCCTCCACCTGGATCTTCATGCGTAAGGATACTAGATTACCTAGTAGAAAAGATTGAAAAATCATCACAAACCGTAAAAGGTAAGATTTTGGTGATAAGAAGCAAACCTTTTCATCAAAAAGAGGATTTGAGTTGTTGGCTGTAGGCCTGAAATTCTGGAACTCAGGTAGTCCATACAAGAACATTCTTTGTAACAGAGGGAACTCAATGCGCTAAACATTGTCAGATTTACAAGCTTCAACTCATATAAATTGATTACTTCAAGTGTTGTCTTCAAAAAATGTGTCACTAAATCACAATGATAGAGGCGGAGATATTTCATGTTCTGAAATTCATTCAGCTACAACTCAGTCAACACATTATTAGAGCCCTTTCCCCTTGAAAGTACAAGTTCGCTCTCGTTCAACAGGTGGCAGATCCAATCACCCAATGG
>NW_006239726.1:52859-68430 GCF_000226075.1 Solanum tuberosum
GCGATGCTAGTCTATGACTTAACAAAACGTCAATCATTCGATCATATGGCTAGATGGCTGGAGGAACTAAGAGGTCACGCGGACAAGAACATAGTTATAATGCTCATCGCGAACACATGTGATCTAGGAAGTCTTCGAGCTGTACCAGTTGAAGATGCTCAGGAATTCGCAGAAAGGGAGAATCTTTTCTTTATGGAAACATCAACTCTTCAATCCACAAACGTCGAGGGTGCATTCATGACAGTTTTAACAGAAATTTATAAAATCATTAGCAAGAACACGCTTATTGCAGCTCCAGGAGCTGATTATGGGAAGTCACAATCTTTAAAGGGAACTAGGATCATTGTTCCTGGCCAGGATTCGGATTCTGGTGGGAATAGTGGTGGCTGCTGCATGTCGTCATGATTTTTTACTGAGTTCTGGAGGTCTCTTTATTTATCCGAAATCATAATATAACTGGGAAGATTTATGTTTTATGTAGAATAGGGAATTATTGTTGATGATGAAGTTGTTCATTAAGTTGTTCGCTGAGCATCAGGGGCAGAGCTACAACCCTGTCTGCGGGTTCTGTTGTGTATTTGTGTTTAAAAATTCACTTAATATTTATAAACAATTTATCCAAAATCTACTATGCTTGCTTTTCTAGAATACAACACTGATAAACTCAAAATCCTAACTCCGTTAAAGTTACAAACACACTTGTATGGTGAACGGTAATAATAAAAGAGTTTGTAACAGACTATCTGCCAGGGTCAAGGTCTTGGGAACTCGGGCACATTGATGGTTGATAATAAAATTAGATGGGGTGCGATTGTACGCCCTGGAAGTAAACAACATTGAAGGTAATTAGTTACTACGTTATATAATTCGAATACAGAAATTTATACAAGGTAAAAATCTATACAATTATGCCTAAAACAGAAGAAAAGGCCAAACAGAAGTTTTTCAATTTCAAGATTACACACACTGAACACCTTTTACACACTACAATGTCAGTGCAGTCGACCACGATAAGGATTTCAGATCCCTCGAGGTGGTGTAACTACAATGTTCTACTCCCATGATATGTAGTTCCTCTAATCAAACTATTCTTGATAAGACCACTGGTGAAATCCTTTTTAAGTACTCGATGCTTATTCAAAAGCTCCATCACTTTATTTTAACATTAAACATTTATTCCAAACATAAACCATATATCAAGTAGATCCGCCTCTGCTTGTTAATTACCTCCATCACGAGCATTTGTATCAGGTGATGTTCAAGGTTTTACTTGCATTGTGTCATTGAGTTTTTCCTACCAGTTTCCTAACGTCTGGCATGACTAGGTTCAGCTTCGGCATGATCACTAGCTTCTTGTTCCTGCAGGAAACAGAGAATGCTAAAGAAGAGAGAGATGACTAGCTTAAATAAGTATCTAAAACGGAAAGAGAGCAGTAGAACCTAATTAGAATATCATGTAGCAATTAGTTATATAGCTAGTGGAGTAAGACATACCTTGTTATTGAACCTCTGCTGTATCCATTTATTCAGATCATCTACTTTCACCTCCTTATAATCAATGTACACCTCTGTGAGACTGGGTGTACTCACAGATATTCCCTGTTGGACAAACGTCTTCATTTCAGGGCAGTTGCAAATAGTCACTTTCCTGAGAAATGGAAATTCAAGAGCATGCTCTGTCAGAAAGAAATGCCCCAGTTTAGGCAGCTCACCAAGGTACAGGGTTTCCAATCGGGGAAATAAGGTCATGATTCCTTCTCCTTTTGTGATCACTTCTTCCATTGATTTATAGTGTCTTATATCTAGGTTTTTGAGATTCAAAAGACCTCTGGCCATTGATGGAGACATCAAGTTTTTCAATTTTCCACAACATGATACTCTCAATGTTTGAAGTTTGGTGAAGTAGTCATTTGGAAGTTGGTGAGACCATAGAGCACTTATGCTTTTAAGGCCGCTGATGTCTAGCTTTTCCAGGTTGGGACAAGAAACCTGCGAGCTTTGAAGTATCAAACTTTGTTGCAGATACAGTTGGAGCTATGGGAAGAAAATACTAGGTCATAAGTGGAGAAGCCAAAACAGCTTACACACATTTATTTATACATTTTTAATTAGCCAAATATATATTAAAAAATTGTATATGATTCGTTTCATATTTAAAAAAAGATTTTTAGCATCTCAAATACATTAGTATTTTTTTTCCCATTTGGGCCGAGTCTAGAGCGGTAGAGATAATTTTTGAAAGGCACATGACATTTTTAAATTAAAAAATTACAATTATATATTTTTATAATAAAATAAATATAAATTTATTAACAAAAATGATAAATATGCACCATATATTAGACGGTAGATGTATAAATGCACCAATTTTATTAACAAGAGGTATATTTACTCAAAATCGCAACATTGAGCAATATATTTTCCCATTTTCCCTTAATTCAATGAATAATTTGGGTTTCACTCATCTGCTTGTAAAATTGATCATAGATGTCCCATTTTTCTGCAAATATAAAAAATAAACGAAAAATGGTCTAAAATGCCTTTATTGTTGCTTAATAAGGCAAAAATGTCATTTTTCAATTTATTTTCTTTTTGAACACATTCTTTTCCTAATGATATTTTTTTATTAGCAAATGTTTATACTACTTCAATTCGAAAAAAATTATATTAAAAATATTTCTTATTTTATTATAAATATCAAAATAAAAAATTAATGGTTGATTTACTAAGATCTTATATATCAGACATATATTATCCGTTTGAAGGGTACATTTTTTAATAGTTAAAGTAATTTAAAAAGTAAAGAAAACAATAATAGAGTACTTCAAAAGTAATATCTTTTAATAGGAATAAAATTTGTTTTAAAAGAAAAGAAATAATATATTTATGCGGAAAGAAATATTTTTGAGTCAAGTAGTAACAATAGGATCATTTCCAGAACAAACTATCAACGGCAAGAACATTTTCTGACAAAAATATTGAGGGCAAGAACATTTTGGACTAAACTATAAATTGAGGGCATTTTTTATTATTTCACGTAATTTAAGGCATTATTGACCCTTTTTCAAAAAATAAATTACAATATAGCTGCAAAAAAAAAATAGTCTTGAAATTTGTTCTTATTTTTTTCTTCTTTTTCATAACTATTTATTTTCACACTAAAATAAAATAAGAATATGAAACTCAAATAATGATAAGTTAATAGATCTATAAGGGAGATATTTATAACTTAAATAAACCGTTGAATAAGAAGACCACAAAAATTCACATCAAATATAGCCTTATATGGATTTTTTAAATAAGAAATTAAAAAAATTAATTTAAAATTATTTTTTCACTGGAGACAAAAAGGATATATTATATTGCAATAGACTTTGTTTAAGTAAATATCTTTAATGCTCAAGTAAAAGGTAACATTTTGGTGATAAGAAGCTAACCTTTTCATCAAAAAGAGGATTTGAGTGAGTGATGGAGTTGTTAGCTGTAGGCCAGAAATTCTGGAACTTAGGTAATCCCGTTAAGGCCATTGTTCGTAACTGAGGGAACTCAATGCCCTCAACATTGTTTGTAACAGAGGGAACTCAATGCGCTCAACATTGTCACTGCAAATGTGAGTCAGACATTTCAGATTTTCAAGCTCCAAGTGATATAAATTGGGGAACTTGATTACTTCATGTGTTGTCTTCAATAAATGTGTCACTAAATCACAATTAAAGAGGCAGAGAAATTTAACGTTCTGAAATTCATTCAGCTGCAACTCAGTTAACACATTATTAGAGCCTTCCCCGGTTGAATGTATGAGTTCGCCTTCCTTCAACAGGTGGCAGATCCAATCACCCAATGGGTCAGTCCGCATGACCAATAAACCAATACTCTTGTCGTAATCATAATCATAAATGTTTGAAATCCAATGACTCATATAAAGAGTGTACCGTGTCAACTTGGAGGGAAGGCCAAGGTTACTGTAGATCACATCACTCCAATCTTCTACTCCCACCAAATGTAGTTCCTCCAATTGAGCTAGTAATTTTGATAACACCCCTGCTGAAATCCTTTCAAGTGCTCTACAGCCATGCCAAAACTCTACCATAATTAGCTTGGTCAATTTTCCTATCTCCTCTGGCAGCTCATCTAACTCACAATCTCTTATGCTGAGAATTTTTAATTCGACAAGTTCCCCAATAAAGGATATGTCATCCAACCTTAAACTACTCAGACACAGAGTCCTCAGACTTGACAACCTCCGAATGTATGCTGGAAAACACAGAATGGACTCCTCAAATCTGTGTCCCCTCAGGCTCAACACATTGAGGTTACTCATTTCATCAAAAAAATCGTCCTGTAGTATGAATGGATCTTCAAAACGGAGTTTCAACATTAAAAACTTCAGTTTTGGGCAAATTATTGGTCTAGGATGCTCAACAAATTTATTTGCAACAATTGACATGTGACTGAAATGCTCATAAGAAGTTCTACTTGGGAACTGTTCCGAGTTAACATTGTGACTTACCATAAAGTTATGCTCTCCTTCAGACGCAATACTTATAGCCACATCACGGACCACATCATGCATATTCACAATATTTTTGTATCTACCTTGGGATAACAAGAAACCATCTTTCAATATTTCTAACAGAAGACACAACCTATTTCTTGCATCTTCTAAATTTTCAATTCCTGAAAATATGCAAATCCCCATTCCATATTTAAGCAAATCTTCGATCCAAATATCACTATCTTCCTGGAACAATGAACAAAGCAAAAAGAGGTACTTTGCATCATTTTCTCCCAAGTGGTCATAGCTTAGCCTCAGAGATTTATACACCTTTTCGTGCACTCCAGGGATATTTCTTGCTTCTGCACGACGTAATTGTCTAAGGGCATCCTCCCACGAAGGCTTGGTTTTACGCTTAAGTGCTCCTGCAACTATAATAATTGCAAGTGGCAACCCCCTGCATTCTTTGGCAACCTCTTTTGCTATGTCAATCAGAGAAGGATCGTTGCCAAAATCACCGACTTTCTGACTGAAAAGGAACCATGCTTCCTCTTCGGATAACGTTCCAACTTCCATGATCTTCTTAGCTTCCATTTCTTCACAAACATTTCGGGAACGCGTCGTCAATATCACTTTGCACCGATGGTTGGGGTTGCTACCGCTGGGAATTCCATGTTTGGCTAGATCATGAAGAGACTCCCAAACATCATCCAAGATTATAAGGTTGCGGCTGTTCTGATCCATTAACCTTGTACGCAGTTGATCTCCACGACTCCATAAATCATCCCCTTGTAATGTCAGCCCGAGTCCTGCTGCGATCTGACCCTGCAGTTTTTTCAAGTCTGGTTGTTGACTGACAGTTACCATGACAACATCTTTGAAAAACCCTTGTTGTTTCTCCTTTTGTCTGATTTTCTCAGCGAGTGTTGTTTACCAACACCACCCAGACCACATATCCCAATCACAGTGACCTCTTCATCTCTCAAAGCTTCCATGACCTCTTCCTCTTTCAATTTTCTGGAGTCCAACACCTCACCATTGTTACTATATATAGCCTCACTTTGAACTGGACGATCAAAGGAGATTACATTATCTTGAAGTTTAGTTAACTCCTCTGTAATTTTCTTAGCTCTACTGCTGAGGGAGTAACGTGACTTCAAGTTTGGACACCAACCATATAAGCAACCCCTTTCAACCTCAGCTCTACCTCCTATTAAATCATCCACTTGTGCAATAGTGGAATCAACACTTTCTAACCAAGTCTCGCCATTGGGTGAAATGTCTTTTAAGTTTCTCCGGGCAACTACGGCTCTTTGCTGCACGTCACGTTTGATGTTCTTCAGCTTCTCAGATTCATTTCCCATAGATGTGATGTTAGTGTTGTAGTTAAATAAATACCCAATCCTTCGCCCCATTGGCTGCATCAAGCAACCAGTGACACTCCCCACCAAAGTAGATAAGAATTCCATATTTTTTTGGTTACAAGGAAGCAAAGGTAGAATGAAAATAGGTTGAGAGTGAATGAATAAAAGATCAGAGGAAATTCAAAACTGATTAACTCTACTATTTTGGAAGTGACTAAACAACTTACGCATACTGATCTTTTTGACTAATAATTGTACTATTCCATTATAACTCTCACCCACCCCAAAAACTTTTTTCAGAACAAATGAAAAAATAAAGACATAAAGCATAAATACATACGCCTTTTAATTTGGCTTTAACATATGTTTATCTCATCTAACTTTGGATATACACAAGTAAATATTATTTAAATTTGTATAAAATTAAAAAAGTAGACACACACATCCTATGTGATATAATACCCTTAAGACACAAAATTACTATATAGAATATCATGTAAGACTAATGATTTATATGTTCAATTTAACATAAATTTAAATGTTTATTTATGCACACCAAAAGAGTTGCAGAACATATATCTTAGCGAAAACCAAGTTGAAAGACATATTTATCATATATCATATATTATTATAAGTGGGAAGCTCCCAAGTTAAAAGTTGAATTACAAAAATACCCTTCAACTAAAAAAGAGATTTTTTAATAAATGGTTGTAATATAATTCTATACTTATTAAGCTTTAATTGTTTTGTATAATAAAATAATAAATAGAAAATAAAAAAATCAAAGAGATAACGATCAGATCATATTTTTTTATACTTAAAAACTTTTGGTTTTTTTGTGTTAGGAAAAAGAACCCTTTCCTTTCTTCATTTACATTTTTTTAAAAAAAAAATAGACCAATAACTCTCTAAATTATCTAACCTTTCCTCTTACCCAATACCAAAAACTGTCTAAATTATCTAATCTTTCCTCTTCCCCAATTTATTACTCAATTAAATCTTAAGTTAATACTCTATATAATTATATATATTGAATGAAGATGAAAGCACTTCCTGAATATACCGTTTCATTTTCCTTTTTTGTGCACTTAATATAATTTATATAAATGCAATTATCATATAAGGTAATAGGGCTGCTTCACTTCAGTTGCAACGTAATATTATGATATATTTTTTTCCCTCATTTTATTTTCATCGTTTTAATTTATTTTTTTATGTTTCATGTCTGATGTAGTGTATTTCTTTGCTTATAACAGGACATTTAGGTGAATACTTTTTCTTCCATATTATTCTCATTTGTAAATCATAAGGTATGCGCATTTATAATTCATCCCTGATTTTTTAATAATATAGATGCTTTCTTAGTTTGATTTTTTTTTTTTACTGTTTATGGGGTTTCATAATTGGAGTGGTAGTTCCTTCAAAGAAATATTAGTAAAAGACATTCCAAATATCGTGAAAAAGACATATTTAGAGTTGATTTATATTGTAAGCACATTTGAATTTTGCATATGATTGTTGTAGTCCTCCTTTCTCATTTTCCAATTTTCGATTTCACTCTTAAAAATATAACAATGATTTATTTCCTAATGTAATCACCATTCCTTTGCCTTCTTTTTTCATATAGAAGTGATTGTCAATTCATGATTTTATAAAAAGAACTACAAATAGTTAATTTAATTCATAGTTTTAGTGATAAAGTTTGGTTACTTTTTAGAGTGTGCAATTTATTTTCACCATTATAAATTAATTACATACGCTTCAAATTCATTGTAATACAATGTAAATTACCTTGGTTATTATTAATTATTTCTATTTTCTATCTTCCTATGTATTACCTTTTCTAATAATCTATTTATCTCCCTTTGCCTCAAAACATTGTTATCAGATATATATGTTACTGATATTATTTTGTTTCTTTTGTCTACTCTTTACCAATCTACCATATAATAATTTTGAATTAGGCAAGGGGTACATGTATCTATAATAATTATGATTTATATACATCGATTAGATATTTGAGCAATTATTATTTTTGTCACTAATAATACTATTTTTTTTTGGGAAAATGCATAAGTACCCCCCAGCCTAAGCCCCAAATCCCTGAGACACACCTAACCTTTACTAAGGTCCTATTACCCCCCCAAACTTATTTTATATATAATTGTCTACCCCTTTTCGGCCTACGTGGCACTATCCTTAACAAAATTGTCAACATGCGCTGGGCCCACAAGATAGGTGTGTCTCAGGGATTTTAGGCATAGGCTGGGGGGGTACTTATGCATTCTCCCTTTTTTTTTTTTTGTAGGTGTACACCAAAAAATTGATAATAATCCACTAGCTATCATAAGAAAGGTTGTGTTTTTTTTTTTTTTTTGTAGGTGTACACCAAAAAATTGATAATAATCCACTAGCTATCATAAGAAAGGTATGTGTTGATCGAATTTATGTGCACTTTTTACAAAACACAATTCACATTCGATAACAACTTCTTGACCTGTATGTGATTTATAAGGTGGAGGCTACAGTTTCTTAGAAAGAAGGCAAAAATTTTAGAACATGAAATATTTTACCCATAAGAGATACTTAAATTATGTGTTGTGACATATTAACAAAACTTTTATCAAGTTGAATACTTGATATATTAAATAAATACATAATTAAAATTGTTCGAATATTACTTTTGAAATTCACTTGATAGCAATATTTCAGCATAATGTACCTTCTACTAATAATAATTTTTTATTGAATAGGCTAACCATTCATTGGTTTGAGCTTGTATTTTTTCTCTTCAATCACTATGCAAGTTATCACATAATGATCATCTCCTATCCATCTTAAGGAAGACATAGATTGATCAGATTTCTATTTAACTTTTGCAAAACACTACTCTCATTCGACAACAACTTCTTATTACGTATGCAAATCTTCAATTTTTGTGCAACTTATCACGCACAAATTATAATGTTTTCAAAGTTCTTGTACTAATTAAGAATGAGATACATGGGCAACATACATGTTCAAGTATATATATATCGTCATAACAATTCCACATAATTTAGTATGGGACACACGTGCAATGCACGTGCCCAGGACTAGTGTATTAAAAGGTACTAGTAAAAGGGGAGACCTTATTACTAAAAGTTGTGGTAGAATGGTAATTACTATTTCTTCTTTAGCCAAATATTTCGAGTTCAAGTAACATGCCTTTGATAGGAAATATTTTAACCCCAAAATAGAACGTGTGAATTCAAATATCGAATATCAGGCGTGAAACCCAAAAGATATTTGCAGATCTTTGAGGTACTACTATTAACTCTCGTCACATGGACATGTACTATTTTGAAAGCGACTAAACAACAAACACATGTTTGCCTTTTAACACCAACGACTAATTTACACGTTAAAAATTAAGGCATTTGAATTTGTAATTTCAACATAAAATGAGTTGTTTTTTGGAAACATTTTAAAAAAAAATTAGTATAATATTACTAACGCTAAATGATGCATTTGTTGGATGTTGAGTTATTTAACTAGAAGGCTACTGATTAATTCTCACATGGTATTCTATTTCCTTATTCCTTTTAATGTTGTCGTGTTTTAAAAATCATACGGTGCATAGTGCAATATTAACCTTAAGTTTCTTAAATTCTTAGAATGGATGCCTTACAAAATGATATTTTTTTTTGACATTCTTCTAATCATAAAATGATATTTTTTTTAAAAATATTTTAAGTATTTTTCTCATTACTATTTAATTTATTTATGCACAAAGAGTAATTACTCATCACTTACACCTCTTTAATTTTTACTTTTAATAATATTCATAACATATTTTATTTTCATGAAGATTCACATTCAAAAATATTCTTTCTCTTATTCATCATATTAGTTTGTAAATTAACTAACATGTAACAAATTGAAAAAGAAGCACACGGGGTAAGAAACATTTCATTCTCAAGTCTTTATTTTCATTTCCTCTATTTTACCTATATAAATTCATATTTAGTTTCATGAAGATTCTCATTCAAGATTATATTCTCTTCTTTATTATATTGGTTTGTGAATTAACTAACATGCAACAAAAAAGAAGTATATGAAGGTAAGAAGTATTTCATTCTCAAGTTTCTTTTCATTTTTATGTATTTTGGACGTGCTTTTTTAATATTTTATTTATGTATGTATTACCATTTTCCAAGCAAATATGATAAATAATATTTTTATAATAATAATTAGTCCCACATGAATTGTCAAGTAGGACATCACATAAGGCGTAACATACGCATACATATACTTTTAGACGATCTAACTGGATAGGAAATTAAGGAGACTAGGGGGATCGGGACATTAGCTGGCCTGGGGGTGGGGGGGGGGGGGGTGGATCCGATAGATGGTAGACCCGTCCTATCCCACTAACTAAGGGAATGGGTTGGGGCTTTAGTGGGATTTTAAAATGAAATAAAATTATTATTTAGAAATGGTAATGACTATTTTTTTAAAAATAAATTTTAAACTTAATAAATTGTGAAATAGCTAAGTAAAAAGTTGATACAACGCTACATAAGTTTAGTTTTTAAAATTTTGCAAACTTGCATGGGTTAAAAATAAGTTGGCAAAGGCTAGTGTGGAAACCTGGGAGATAAAAGTAAGTTGACAATAGTTAGTTTTAAAATTATAATTTTTAGCTAACAACTCACATCTCTAAAGAAGAACACCTAATTTATATTGCCACCAAGATAAGAAATATTTTACCTCCAAACGTGTGAATTCAAATATCGAATATCAGGTGTGAAATCTAAAAAGTAATTGCACAACAACTAATATTTCGAGTTTAAATAACATGTCTTTGATAAGAAATATTTTACCTCCAAAGTGGAACGTGTGAATTCAAATATCAAATATCAGGTGTGAAACCTAAAAAATAATTGTAGAACAACTGCTAGGGATCAATTCCCACTCAGTATACTTGTTCCTTATTTTTTTAGTGGTGTATTCGTGTTTAAAAATCTTATGGTGCATAGTGCAATATTAACCTTAACTCCCTTGTATTCTTAAAAAAAAATTAGATGTTTTGCAAAAATTATAAAGTATGTATTTTTTTTGTTTGAAAATATCAATGTCCCAACTAAACATGTTCAAACACAATTTCAACTTTAGAAATTTCAAGTAAAATGTTTTTTCATGGCCGTTACCCACAAAATTATATGTACATGTCATGAACCTTTTGTCTGATTTAAAATTTCGAATTCTTTCATTTGTGAATTTTAATTTTTTTTAGCTACTATTACTTGTCTTGTAAAAAATAGAAAAATACATAAATATGTCATTTAACGTGACCTCAACTGACATCTTTTATCCATTCAATTTTGAGTGTGCACAAATAGATATATTTAAACTTGTATAAAAATTAACGATAGACACACGTGTCCTATGTGACATATACAAATCAGTTAGAATATTCCCACATGAATTGTCAAGTAGGACGTCACATAAGGCGTACACATACTTTTAGACGATCTAACGGGATAGGAAAATTATTATTTAGAAATGGTAATGACTATTTTTTTTAAAATAAACTTCAAACTTAATAAATTGTGAAATAGCTAAGTAAAAAGTTGATACAACGCTACATAAGTTTAGTTTTTAAAATTTTGCAAACTTGCATGGGTTAAAAATAAGTTGGCAAAGGCTAGTGTGGAAACCTGGGAGATAAAAGTAAGTTGACAATAGTTAGTTTTAAAATTATAATTTTTAGCTAACAACTCACGTCTCTAAAGAAGAACACCTAATTTATGTTGCCACCAACTTGTGATAAGAAATATTTTACCTCCAAAGTGGAACGTGTGAATTCAAATATCGAATATCAAGTGTGAAATCTAAAAAATAATTGCACAATAACTAATATTTCGAGTTTAAATAACATGTCTTTGATAAGAAATATTTTACCTCCAAAGTGGAACGTGTGAATTCAAATATCGAATATCAAGTGTGAAATCTAAAAAATAATTGCACAATAACTAATATTTCGAGTTTAAATAACATGTCTTTGATAAGAAATATTTTACCTCCAAAGTGGAACGTGTGAATTCAAATATCGAATATCAGATGTGAAACCTAAAAAATAATTGCAGAACAACTTTGAGGTACTACTATTTTGACATGTACTATTTTGAAAGACTAAATAACAAATACATGTTTGCCTTTTAACAACCATGGTGAATTTTGAAGTTTAGTTAGCTCCTCTGTAATTTTGATGTTAGTGTTGTAGTAAAAGAAATACGCAATCCCTCGCTCCACTGGCTTCATCAAGCAACCACTGACTTTCCCCACCAAAATAGATAACAATTCCATATTTCTTAGTTACAAGGAAGCAAAGGTAGAATGAAAATAGGTTGAGAGTGAATGAGTACAAAAGAGGAAATTCAAAACTGATAATAGCACGACTTTCAGGTAGGTACACTATTAATTGTTACGGCTCATTTGGTCATGCGATATGACGGACACCAACCATAAAAGCAACAGTGGTATCAACACTAGTTAATTGTTACGGCTCATTTGGTCATGTGATATGGAATCATGATTTGAAATTATGATATGATATCATAATATGAAATCATGAGATTAAATTGAAGTTTTGTTTAGACATGCGATATGAAATTTTTGTGTTGTATACTTTCTCATAAAAATAAGAATGCCATAAGTTGTAAAACTATTAAAATAGCCTCAATTATTTATTCAAAAAATTATAAAATCACATAATAAATTATAACAAAACTCCATTTAAGTAATTGTTTGATCTAACTTTAATTCAATAAAAAGAATTAAACATAGATTATAGTGTATTTATATACCGGATATCAGGTGTCCAAAAAGAAAAAGAAAAAAAGGCCTTTCATAATGAGAGCATTATTAAAGTGGGAGTGTTTGATTAGATAACATTTCAAAAAATTTGATTCCATAGGGCAGACAAAGAAATGTAGATAAAAAGTTAAAGTATATGTTTGCTTTTGGAATTTTCTCTCCAATTGACTAAGTGGAATAACAGAGAATATGGTATACGAAAATGAAAACTAAAAAAGTAGTGGGGTCATTATTAAAGTGGGAGTGTTTGATTAGATAACATTTCAAAAAATTTGATTCCATAGGGCAGACAAAGAAATGTAGATAAAAAGTTAAAGTATATGTTTGCTTTTGGAATTTTCTCTCCAATTGATCAAGTGAGTCATGATGAAGTCCTTATTCTCTACTATTGAAGTGAAAACAACTTTTTGTTATTTTTCAAATTCTTGGAAATTTAGGCATGTCTTGTAAGAAGTTAAATAGTCATATACTGTAATCATATTATGTAAACGTTACATTTGGATTGTGAAACTACACGATTTTCACTGTTTGTGTACATAATCAAGAAAACATACATGACTCCATTAGGTTCCTTGGAGCTTTGATGATCCTAGAAGCCTTTGTTCTTTAAGTAGTGACAATTGGACAGAACAGAGACAAATGTTCTGAATTCTTGGCTGGTTTGTGTGGCCTTTGTTAACATGATGGACAGCTAAATAGTTGTATATATATTAATGTAATATTATAGTGTTATAAATTAGTATTATCATATAGATTTGTTGTAGAATTAAAGGAATAAATGTTGTGATGGCTAAATTACTACCATTGTCAATCTGTATTTGTGATAGACCTTGATACTTACGAATATTTTTTAGGATGCTCGTTGAGTTGGTCATATGATTGGAAGCACCTGAATCAACAATCCAAAATTTAGATGTAACATCATTTAACTTGTAATTCCAATGCTGGAACAGGCTGACACGATCATTTGTTGTACCATTTCAGGAGTAAGAACTTGTCCTGAAGATGAGTTATCAATAGTGGAATCATTTATCCTAGCTTGAAAAGCATTGACCCTATGATTTTGAGGGAGCGTGAGACACTCTTTGATAATGTGTCCTTGTTATTTACAATAATTACAAAACTTCTTGCTACAATTGCTAGCAATATGACCATATTCTTTGCAACTGTAGCATTGAGTTCTAGTCATATCTATGCCCTTTCCTTTAGCTTGAGCAGCAAATGCAACAGTAACATGATGGATTTTCTTAATTAAAAATGCTCTACTTTCAAAAGATCCTCTTTTGAAGAGTCAAAGCAACATAGCCAATTTGGTAATGAATCATCTCTCATTTCTCTCTCAGGTATAGAGCAGTAACAAGTGCATATTATCGGAGTGCAGTTGGCGCAATGCTAGACTATGACTTAACAAAACGCCAATCATTCGATCATATGGCTGGAGGAACTAAGAGGTAATGCGGACAAGAACATAGTTATTATGCTCATTGTTCCCGGACAGCACTCGGATTCTGGTGGGAACAGTGGTGGTTGCTGCATGTCGTCATGATTATTTATTGAGTTCTGGAGGTCTTTCTATTTATCCGAAATCATAATATAGCTGGGAATGATTTCTGTTTTATGTAGAATAGGGAGTTGTTGTTGATGATGAAGTTGATTTAGATAGTTCGTTTAGCTATTTGTGTATACAGTTCATTAAGTTGTTCACTAGGCATCAGGTGCAGATCGGAGCTACAACCCTGTCTACGGATTCTGTCATGTATTTGTGTTTAAAAATTCACTTAATATGTATAAACAATTTATCCAGAATCTACTATGCTTGCTTTTCTAGAATACAACACTCATAAACTCAAAATCCTAGCTCCGTTAAAGTTACAAACACACTAGTATGGTGACCGGGAATGATAAAAAGAGCTTGTAAGAGACATTATCCGCCAGGGTCAAGGTCTTGGGAACTCGAGCACATCTAGGGTTGATAATAAAATTAGATGGGCCGCGATATGCTAGGAATCAGTAGGCAGTGAATTATTAGTATTTGTCTTCCCTCTCTTCTTCCTTCTTCCCTAAGTTCCCTCATCTTCCTTCTTTATGTCATTACAGTCTTTCTTATTCTCCTTTCCAGTTGTTATATTATTACATTGTTGTTTACCTAACTTGTAAATTTTATATCCTCAACTACCTCTCTTGCTTGCTTTTATGACCACTAAAGCACTTTCCTTTTAAATTAACTTAATTTTCTCCACCAATGAACACAAACCATGCGACTGCTTCAATAGATTGGCAATATATAAAGACTAAAGTGAGATTAAGGACCAGCTAAAAGTAATTAACAAGTCTTAAAGTAGTGGTAATTGTTTTATTTAAAAATATATTTTTGACTTGGTTTAAGAGTCGCCACTTAATTTTTTAAGGAAAATTAAGAAAACTTATTTTTCAAAAGATTAAAACAGGGAAATCGATTGAAAATATTTAAAGAGGGGTTCGAGGTTCCTATTAATATTCTAGGAAGGATTTTAAGGCACCTAGAATATCCACTAATGTGGTTATCCAACAATTAATTATTTGGCTAAAATAATTTTAACTTAACTCGACTTGCAAATTTGAACCATTTTATAGTTGAAACTATTTTAAAGGAGAAAAGGGGAAATATTGGGATATTACCTAAGTGAAATGTTTTTGTAAACTTATTTATTTATTTGTTTTTTAGTCAAGTAAAATATGAATAATTTAGTTAAGTTAATTAATTAAAAAGGGTGTCTTTCGGGGATTTGAATTTTTCAACCTTAAGATTAGCAGCAAATATTAACAAGCACGCAAACACAATAAAATAAAGAGGGAAAGAAACTCGGGCCCC
>NW_006239726.1:72136-72535 GCF_000226075.1 Solanum tuberosum
ACCGACCACATCTTCATCCTTTAGAAAAAGGGCTTTTGGTACGGACTTTAGAAATTATGGCCAAACCCTGGAAATGGGTTTCCTACATATCTCAGGCTATATGAGAATTCAGGCCACTTGTAGTTCGATACGCTTGATTTGACGCACGACTTTGAAAGAATTGAAACGTCATCTCAATATCAAATTATGGAGAGATCAGGATGTTCGGGAATAAGATTTAAGAGCGAGTGATTGGAGTACAGCCGAGTTTCAGCATTGATTCTGCCTACATATCCCTCAACCTAGGGCATCAGGCTGCTTGTAGTTCGACTCTACCGGTTGAAAAGGAAATCTATTATGCTAGATCACCTTTGGTTTCGAAAGAGCGACAAAGTAAGTCGAGTATGAAAAAGAGGCTTG
>NW_006239726.1:72889-73216 GCF_000226075.1 Solanum tuberosum
TCCTCTTGGATGCTCTCGACAAAGACTGAGATAAAACTCATTAGCATAAAATGCAATTTAAATGGAGGGATAGTGTCTTTTACCATGTTGACAGTTAATTGCTCTCTTTAAACATTTGGCGTCAACTCCATCGGGTTCGACGCAAAGCAAATAAAGCTAGTGTTTCATATTTGCAATATAATCTTCAATGTACTCTTTCTTTGATAAATAAAAAGGCTGATGTAATATGTTGACAGTTCTCTTGACGTCGTTGTTGATAATTCTCTTGATGTCAGTTTGTAAAGAAAAAATGATGCAGTCGATGTTGATCTTCTTGTGATGGGTAAA
>NW_006239726.1:73572-75570 GCF_000226075.1 Solanum tuberosum
GTAAATCTTTCTCTTGCAATGCATAACTTCTTTTCCGCGATGCATGAATCCTTCTCTTGCTATGCACGGTTCTCTTTCCCGCGATGCATGAATCCTTCACTTGCTATGCACGAATCTCTTTCCCGCGATGCATGACTTTTCCGCGATGCATGAATCTCTTTCCCGCGATGCATGACGGTAGTGATATCGTCTCAATCAACAATATAATTAAAAATGACCCTCGGAGTAGTGGTATCATCTCATTTGACAATACGATATAAATGACTCTCCGGGTAGTGATATCGTCTCAATCAACAATATAATTAAAAATGACCCTCGGAGTAGTGGTATCATCTCATTTGACAATACGGTATAAATGACTCCGGGTAGTGATATCGTCTCAATCAACAATATAATTAAAAATGACCCTCGGAGTAGTGGTATCATCTCATTTGACAATACGGTATAAATGACTCCGGGTAGTGATATCGTCTCAATCAACAATATAATTAAAAATGACCCTCGGAGTAGTGGTATCATCTCATTTGACAATACGGTATAAATGACTCCGGGTAGTGATATCGTCTCAATCAACAATATAATTAACAATGACCCTCGGAGTAGTGGTATCATCTCTTTTGACGATACGATATAAATGACTCTCCGGGTAGTGGTATCGTCTCATTCGACAATACAATATAAATAACCTTCAGGGTAAGAATATTATCATATATGATAATATAATGCAGATAAATATCTTCCAGGTATCTTTAGTTGCTGGAAAATAATAACACTTCTCTCTTCAAGGTTTTCATTTGTCACCACTCCGAACATAATCGTATGTCCATTATGGATTTCGCCTTGTTGAGAATTTGATTGAAATAATGCTATTCATATTCCCGAATATTTGATATAAAGAACATAAGATATTTCCTGCACCCACAGAAAAATTGTCAAATTTTGGGGAGCTCTTTGCCCCTTTGACTTCTCCATATTTATTGAATGAAGGAATATGCCGATCTTGAGACAAGCTTATAGACCTGCATCCGTAGAAAAATTGTTAGTTTAAAATGAACTGATATGTGTCGATCTCTTCGGTTGTTTGCTCCTTGTTTTGCTATTTCCGGTTGATTTCTCCGATCTCCCGCTTCTTGATAGGTAAGACAAAACATTTTTACGCAAAAATGATTGAAACATGAAAGAAAGTTTTTAGGGAAAACAAATTTTCAAAAATATAAAATTTGGAAAAGATCACTGCCAAGTGTCATGTCACGTCAAGCTAATTGAACGTCATTCGGAGTTAGTGTTTTGAGATCTGCCTGGTTACTTGCTTGGAAGTATTCAAAGTTGTTCCAAACTGCCGATGAACCTTATTGAAATTTTTGAGGCCATCCTCAAAAATTTCTGTCCCAGTTAACTGTCTTAACTTATCTCGAACTGTTGGTGAGCAAATCACGAAATTTTTGGGATCTTCTCAAAAATTATGTCCCAGTTGCAAATCCCAAAGTAACTTCAGTCTTGACTTTGTTGGGAAGATCTTCTTCTTAAGAATTTTTGAGTTTCTCTCAAAAATTCTGTCCCAGTTTCTATTGTAAAAGAAAAATAGAAATCTCACGGGAGATATGACCGAACCCTTGTGGCGCCTACGTATCCCGTTGAGGCAGGAATCAGGTCAAACGTAGTTCCCCCCTCAAAGGATTAACAAAAGTAGGAATTTTACAAAGAAAGCGACCGAGGCCGACATAGGCCGCCTACGTATCTCATTCTAGAGAATTCAGGTCGAACGTAGTTCAAATACAAAGAAATATTAAAAGAGATAGGTCAAACGTAGTTCCCCCTCAAGGATTAACAAAAGTAGGAATTTTACAAAGAAAGCGACCGAGGCCGACATAGGCCGCCTACGTATCTCATTCTTGAGAATTCAGGTCAGACGTAGTTCATCTACAAGAGAGATAAAATTCTAAACATAGACGATTACAAGAAAATAGAACGATTACAAGGAAATGACAGAAATACAAA
>NW_006239726.1:75670-78749 GCF_000226075.1 Solanum tuberosum
ATTTTTTAGATATTACTAATACATATACAAGATCTATAGCCGATAGGTTACAATAATGTTGATCCGCCTCTGCTTGTTAATTAACTTCTGGCATGACTAGGTTCAGCTTCGTCGTCATCACTAGCTTCTTGTTCCTGCAGAAACAGAGAATGCTAAAGAAGAGAGAGATGAGTAGCTTATTAAGTAAAGAAAGTTGATGAACTTAAATAAGTATCTAAAACGGAAAGAGAGCAGTAGAGCCTAATTAGAATATCATGTAGCAATTACTTGTATAGCTAGCGGAATAAGACATACCTTGTTATTGAACTCCTGCTGTATCCATTTATTGAGATCATCACTTTCACCTCATCACGACATATGAGAATCGGTGTACTCACAGATATTCCCTGTTGAACAAACGTCTTCATTTCAGGGCAGTCTTCAATTTCCACATATCTTAGAAATGGAAATTCAAGGGCATGGTTTGTCAGAAAGAAATGCCCCAGCTTAGGCAGATGGGCGAGACTCAGGTATTTCAAACGGGAAAATAAGATCATGATTCCTTCTCCTTGTTCTTCCTCTTCTGTGATCGCTTCTTCCATTGATTGGCAGTCTCTTATATTTAATGTTTGGAGATTCAAAAGACCTCTGGCCACTGATGGAGACATCAAGTTTTTCAATTTTCCACAATGTGATACAAACAATGTTTGAAGTTTGGTGAAGTAGTCAGTTGGAAGTTGGTGAGAGCATAGAGCACTTATGCTGTTAGGCCCGTAGATGAATAGCTCTTTCAGGTTGGGACAAGGAACCTGCGAGCTTTGAAGTATCAAACTTTGTTGCAGATACAGTTGGAGCTATTGAGTGGAGAAGCCAAAAGTGCTTACACACATTTATTTATATATTTTTAAAAAGCCAAATATATATATAAAAAATTGTATATGATCTTGTTTCATAACTTAAAAAAGTTTTTTAGTATCTCAAATACATTTGTGTTTTTTTTCCATTCGGGCTGGGTCTAGAGGGGTAAAAAAGGGGTGAGATAATTTTTCATAGCCATGACATTTTTGAAATTAAAAAATCACTGTTATATATTTTTTAATTAAATAAATATAAATTTATTAAACGAAAATGATAATTATGCACCATAAATTAGACGGTAGAGGTATATATACATCAATTTTATTAACAAGAGGTATATTTTGCTCAAAATCGCAAAAGTTGAGTAGTATATTGCCCATTTCCCCTAATTCAATGAATAATTTGAGTTTCACTCATCTGCTAGTAAAATTTATCATAAATGCCCCATTTTTCTGTAAATATAAAAAATAAACGACAAAATGGTCTAAAATGCATTTATTGTTACTCAATAAGTCAAAATTGTCATTTTTCAAATAAATATAGTATCATTTTTTAAACACATTCTTTTCCAAATGATATTTTTTTATTAGCAAATGTTAATTTAAAATTATTTTTTCACTTGTTAGACAAAAAGGATATATCTAAGCAATAGACTTTGTTTAAGTAAACATCTTTAATGCTCAAGTAAAAGGTAACATTTTGGTGATAATAAGCAAACCTTTTCATCAAAAAGAGGATTTGACCTCTCTTGTATCCATTTATTTAGATCATCTACTTTCACCTCATCATCACATTTGAGAATCGGTGTACTCACAGATATTCCCTGTTGAACAAACGTCTTCATTTCAGGGCAGTCACCAATTTCCACATTTCTTAGAAATGGAAATTCAAGGGCATGGTTTGTCAGAAAGAAATGCCCCAGCTTAGGCAGATGGGCGAGACTCAGGTATTTCAAACGGGAAAATAAGATCATGATTCCTTCTCCTTGTTCTTCCTCTTCTGTGATCGCTTCTTCCATTGATTGGCAGTCTCTTATATTTAATGTTTGGAGATTCAAAAGACCTCTGGCCACTGATGGAGACATAACTCTTGGAGATTCAGAAGACCTTTGGCCACTGATGGAGACATCAAGTTTCTCAATTTTCCACAATCTGATACTTTCAATGTTTGAAGTTTGGTGAAGTAGGTTGTTGGAAGTTGGTGAGAGCATAGAGCACTTATGTTGTTAGGCCCATAAATATCTAGCACTTCTAGGTTGGGACAAGAAACCTGCGAGCTTTGAAGTATCAAACTTTGTTGCAGATACAGTTGGAGCTATTGAGTGGAGAAGCCAAAAAGTGCTTACACACATTTATTTATATATTTTTAAAAACCCAAATATATATATAAAAAAAAAATGTATATGATCTCGTTTCATATTTAAAAAAAGTATTTTAGTATGTCAAATACATTACGTAGTATTTTTTTTTCCATTTGGGCTGGGTCTAGAAGGGTAAAAAAAGTGTGAGATAGTTTTTGAAAGACACATGACATTTTTGAAATTAAAAAATCACAATTATATATTTTTTAATTAAATAAATATAAATTTATTAACGAAAAAGAAAATTATGCACCATATATTAGACGGTAGAGGTATATATGCATCATTTTTATTAACAAGAGGTATATTTGCCAAAATCACAAAGTTGAGCAGTATATTTGCCTATTTTCCCTTAATTCAATGAATGATTTAGGTTTCACTCATCTTCTTGTAAAATTTATCATAAATGCCCCATTTTTCTGTAAATATAAAAAATAAACGACAAAATGGTCTAAAATGCATTTATTGTTACTCAATAAGTCAAAATTGTCATTTTTCAAATAAAATGTTCCTATTGTTACTACTTGAGTCAAAAATATTTATTTATGCATAAATATATTATTTATTTTCTTTTTGAACACATTCTTTTCCTAATGATATTTTTTTTATTAGCAAATGTTTATCCTACTTCAATTGAAAAAAAAAAATAACACTAAAAATATTTCTTATTTTATTATAAATATCAAAATAAAAATTAATGGTTGATTTACTATGATCTTATATATACAACATATATTATCAATATAAAGGGTACATTTTTTAATAGTTAAAGTAATTTTAAAATAAAGAAAATAAGAATAGAGTACTTAAAAGTAATATCTTTTAATAGGAATAAGATTTGTGCGGAAAGAAATATTTTTGACTCAAGTAGTAACAATAGGA
>NW_006239726.1:79213-80479 GCF_000226075.1 Solanum tuberosum
GGATATATCTAAGCAATAGACTTTGTTTAAGTAAATATCTTTAATGCTCAAGTAAAAGGTAACATTTTTGTGATAAGAAGCAAACCTTTTCATCAAAAAGAGGATTTGAGTTGTTGGCTGTAGGCCTGAAATTCTGGAACTCAGTTAAGTTCCATAAGATCATTGCTTGTAACAGAGGGAACTCAATGCGCTCAACATTGTCACTGCAAATGTGAGTCAGACATTTCAGATTTTCAAGCTCCAACTCATATAAATTGGGGAACTTGATTACTTCATGTGTCCTCTTCAATAAATGTGTCATTAAATCACATTCAGAGAGGTGGAGACATTTCACGTTCTGAAATTCATTCAGCTGCAACTCAGTTAACACATTATTAGAGCCTTCCCCGGTTGAATGTATGAGTTCGCCTTCCTTCAACAGGTGGCAGATCCAATCACCCAATGGTCTGGTCTCCGTGACCTTTAAAGCAATAATCTTGTCGTATTCATCAAATCTTGAATTCCAATAACACATTTCAAGAGTGTACCGTGTCAACTTGGAGGGAAGGCCAAGGTTACTGTACATCACATCACTCAAATCTTCTACTTCCAGAATATGTAGTTCCTCCAATTGAGCTAGTTTTGATAACACCCCTGCTGAAATCCTTTTAAGTGTTCTACTCTTATTCCAAAACTCTAACCTAATTAGCTTGGTCAATTTTCCTATCTCCTCTGGCAGCTCATCTAACTTACAATCTCTTATGCTGACAATTTCTAATTCGACAAGTTCCCCAATAAAGGATATGTCATCCAACCTTAAATTACTCAGACACAGCGTCCTCAGACTTGACAACCTCCTAATGGATGCTGGATAACGCAGAATGGACTCCATGGATGCTGAATAACGCAGACTGGACTCCACAAATCTGTATCCCCTCAGGCTCAAGACATTGAGGTTACTCATTTCATCAAAAAAATCATCCTGTAATTTGAATGGATCTTCAAACCGGAGTTTCAACATTAATAGCTTCAGTTTTGGGCAAATTATTGGGCTAGGAAGCTCCTCAAATTTATTTGCAACAATTGACATGTGACTACATTGCTCGTAAGAGTCTTTTCTTGGGAACTCTTCTGAGTTCACATCATGACTTACCATAAATATATGCTCTCTCTCGGTCGCAATATATTTAGCCACATCACGGACCACATCATGCATTTTGACATAGTTTTTGTTTGAACCTTGGGATAACAAAAAACCATCTTCCAATGTTTCTAACAGAGAATACA
>NW_006239726.1:83128-93211 GCF_000226075.1 Solanum tuberosum
TTAGTAATTAACATATATTAAAATGTTATAAATTATTTAATTAATCAAATAGTAAAAATAAAATTATAATTCACCCAAGGGTTAATTACATGTTTCAGGTTCAAAAATAAAATTCTGCGTGTTTAGATAAATAAAACGTCAAAACATTTCAAATTCTTGGCTACATTAATTTAGAAATAATTAATATTTAAAGGAGGCTGCTTTTTTAAATGTTGTCATACTAAATGTTAATAATAGCTAAAATAATGATAAGAAATAATAATTTCTCATTTTACAAGCTTTCCAAAATTAGTTTATACATTTCGAGAATGATTTAAAATAATTAAAAATAAATAATAGGTATATAATTTAATAAAATAATTACTATAAAAACTTGCAGTAGCTTGTATTTTTGTGCACCTTTTGTGCTGATGTGACACCTTCAACTACCCAAGTTGGTTGTGTTTGTACACACTCGCCCGCCACGTGTGTAAATGTTATTTTTTAATTAAAATTTATTTTTTATGAAAAAATTAATATTTTTTTCTTAATTTTTTTTAAAAAAATATTAAAAATTGCAATTTTTTTTTAAAATTATCTTCTTTTTTTTAATCTTGTATTTAAATTAATTAATACACATTATTTTTTACCTTGTATCGAAACTTTTTTTTTTACCTACATTCATTGTTTTTTCTCTTTTATTTTTCTATTGATTTTATTTTCTTTGTCTTTTGTTTTGATTTGATTTCAAATGTCTTATATTTAAAATAAGTTAATTTTGAACGGATATAAAAAAAAAGTGAAGAAAATCAAATAAACATAAAAAAATAAAAACGTTAAAATTTAAGGACACTTTTAAATTATTTTTTTAAAAAAAATACACATAATTTTTTAAAAATAATTAAAAGTGAAAAGATAATATATTAATTAGAAAAAAAGTTTAAAGTGAAAAGATATTAAAATAAATATTTTACAAAGAAAGAAATAAAAATAATTAAATATATATAAGTTTTATTGTCAATGAATATGTGTACTAACTAATTATAAAGTTTTCAATCAAAAAATGACATGTGTCCAATTTGTGCACTCATCACTTGTCTTCGAGAGAGTGTGCACACTCTCTATGTCATGTCAACATTTGTGGTGTATTTATTCCATTTTAAATTAGTTTAGGGGATAATAAGACCCTAGTTAAGTTTATGTGTGTTTATGGGATTTCGGTCATAGTCTAGGGGTACTTATGCATTATCCCAAAATAAAAATAAAAGTTCCTATATATTTCCAATCAATCATAGAATAATGTTATATTACTGCACATCACTTGGAAACTTGGAAAGAGTTGATACATAAAGTGATCATTGGCTACTTCAATTTTGGTCAGATGACGATTTGCCCATGCAATTGGAGAGTCACTTCAGATCAAGATCGAAGAGTTTGTTGAAGTCTAACACACTTCTTATCTATCTTGAAAACGAGTGTGATAAAAAAACAAGACACTTTATTTAGAGGTAGAATTCTCAGCAGCACACATTCGAGGTGCAGTCTCCTGTTAGCTGTATTCGCACTTTAGACTTCTACCTTATTAAAAGGCCATTTTTATGTCTGTCTGATGATGAAAAGTCTGAGCCTAAACAAGTTATGCACACTGATCATCGAGCTATTAAACTAATATGTAACTTTTCAATCAAAACAAAATAGAATTGAGAAAATACATCAACATATTACAATGAACTCAAGTTAATATACAAAGTCTCTGGGTAAAAACTATTGTGCTCATATAAACTCTTAGGTTACAATATCATAGATCCGCCTCTGCCTGTTACCTCCATCAGAATAGGTATCAGGTGATGTTCAAGCAAACTTACACATTTGAACTATTTCATCGAGTACTTATTTATTACCTTCCTAGCTTCGGAGTCACAGACATTAGCTTCTGCACTCACTAGATTCGGCTTCATTGCCATCACTAGTTTTTTGTTCCTGCAGGAAACAGAGAATGCAAAAGAACAAACATGACTAGCTTAGTAAGTACAATATTTACTTGAAAGAAAATGAGGAGTATCTCAGAAGTGACTTGCCATAAAAATATGCTTGCACTCAGAAGCAATATTTATAGCCACATCACGGACCACATCAGGCATTTTGACATAATTGCTGTTTGAACCTTGGGATAACAAGAAACGATCTTTCAAAGTTTCTAACAGAAGACACATCCTATTTCTTGCATGTTCAAAATTTTCAATTTCTGAAAAGATGCCAAGCTCCATTCCTTTTCTTAGTAATTGTTCAGGCAAGATATCACTATCTTCCTCGAAGAAGGAATACATCAAAAAGAGGTACTTGGCTTCATCACTTTCTATGTGATTATAGCATTCCTTCAGAGGTTGATACACATTTTCAATCACTCCCGGAATATTTCTTGGTGCAGATCTTTCTAATTCTACAAGGGCACCCTCCCATGAAGGCCTGCTGTTAAACTTTAGTTCTCTTGCAACTGTAACAATTACAATTGGCAGCCCCTTGCATTCTTTGGCAACCTCTTTTGCTATGTCATGAAGAGAGGGATCATCAACTGAATTGCCGACTTTCTGCCTGAAAAGGATCTATGCTTCCTTTTTAGATAAGGTTCCAACTTCCATGATCTTATGAGCCTCCATAGCTTGACAAACATCTCAGCGACGCATTGTAAATGTCACTTTCATTGATGGTACTTCAAGTTTGGACAGCAGCGATAGAAACAGCCTCTTTCAACCTCAGCTCTACGTCGCAGTGTAGTAGCCACATCTGCAGTAGTGGTATCAACACTAGTTAAGCAAGCCTCAACACTGGGAGAAATGACTTGTATGTTTCTCCGGGCAGCCTACGCTTCTTGCTGCACCTCATTTCTGATTATATCCAGCTTATCAGATTCTTTATCCAGAGATTTGATGTTTCTATTGTAGTAAATGAGATACCCAACATTATTGATCATGAAATTTGAGCATTTTTCCACCACTTTAGATAGGAAATCCATAGCTATGATCTCCTTTGTTACCCAGTTGAGTACCTTTTTCTCTACTCTGAACTCTAAACTCTGCTACTTGTTTTTATTAGTAACTGGGAAGTATAATCTTTTTTTTTATTGACAAAAAGTCCTTATGGCTAGTTGATCTCAACTACCAATTCAGATATTGAATCAAAAGATTATACACTTTTTCATCAATACTGATGGAAAAAAAGAAGGTAAGAGAATTTTGAGTAGCACAAATTCGAGGTGTAGTTGTTAGAAAAATAATAGGAAGTATAAATTGAAGAAGAAGATGACTTAGAGGCGTGTAATCACTTTCTTTAAATAGATATTGCCATATACATATTGGGATAAATACAAACAATTCTCTTCAAGGATACAACAAATCCCTTGGATATACTTGCAGAATTTTCTTAGGCTACTTCTAGAGAGTCTTTATATTTATAGAACTTAAAAGAGAGTCATGTTCTTTCATGAACATATGACTTTTCATAACAGTCATGTATTTTCATGAAAAAATGTGTCTGTTCAATATAAGACCTTTATATATTACAAAGTATCCAACAATAGTCTCCCATTAGTATTCGCGCTTTAGACTTCTACCTTATAAAAGGCCATTTTTCTGTCTGTGTGATGAGTATGATGATGAGAAGTCTGAAACTGCGAAACATGTACAAATAGAAGAAGAGAGATGGTGCTTAGTTCATGTGCTCATGCAAGTGTGTTTAGCATTTAAATGGCGAATTCTACATAGGACTTTTACGACTATGTAGTGATTATGTCAAACGGAATATCTCGTCTATCTTATGATGTATCTTGAAACTCGCCTCTTACTTTTGGAGACAATACACATGTGATAGATTATATGCAACTCTTGCTGAATTTCAGTTTCAAGTATGCAAAGATGCACACTTCCAACCGGACATTTACTTTCTGTTAAGCTATGTTGCTCGGATTCTTGAGAAAAATGTTGCCAGTATCCTCCAAAATGCTCTACTTCTGAAGGGTCTGCTTTGAAGAGTTAGAGCAACATAGCCAATTTGATAATTGTTGTAACTCAATGAATCATCTCTCATTTCTCTCTCAGGTATAGAGCAGTAACAAGTGCATATTATCGAGGTGCAGTTGGTGTGATGCTAGTCTATGACTTAACAAAACGCCAATCATTCGATCATATGGCTAGATGGCTGGAGGAACTAAGAGGTCACGCAGACAAGAACATAGTTATTATGCTCATCGCGAACAAATGTGATCTAGGAAGTCTTCGATCTGTACCAGTTGAAGATGCTCAAGAATTCGCAGAAAGGGAGAATCTTTTCTTTATGGATGTTTTATTAGGAAAATATTATTTAGACTGGTTTTAGAGTCGCCACTTAATTTTTGAGAAAAATCAAGAAAACTGATTTTCAATAGATTAAAACAGGGAATCAATTGAAAATACTTAAGGGGGGTTCATGGGTTCTTATTAATATTCTAGGAAGGTTTTTAAAGCACCTAGAATATCCGCTAATGCGGTTATCCGACAACTAATTTATTTGGCTAAAATAATTTTAACTTAGCTTGACTTGACTTGCAAAATTGAACTATTTTGTTAGTTGGGACCATTTTAAGGGAGAAAATGGAATTATGAAATATTATCTAAGCGAAATATTTGTAGACTTATTCTTTAAGTTTTGTTAAGAGATGACCGATTTAGTTAAATTGTTAAATCAAAATGAACGTCTCTCGAGGATTTGAATTTTTCAACCTTAAGATTAGCAGCAAATATTAACAAGCACGCAAACACAATAAAATAAAGAGGGAAAGAAACTCGGGCCCAAGTTTGGTTTTCTATCCGCCTGGACCAATACTTGGGCCTATTTCGTTTATGGGCGTTTGGCCCATTTAAGTCACCTGCACCTGTCCTAGTCTAACATGAAATATTTTTTATTTGGGCCTTAGGCTCAATTCTTCCGCCTGTCCTAAACTAACACGATAATAGCAATTAAAATGACAAGGGCTTAGGCCCAAAATAACAAAATACAAATCTTTTATAAAGATCAGGCCTTTGGCCCAATCTTTTCAAATTTTCTCAATCGGTTACTCCTTTCAACTTCGGGACCTGTTCGTCGACTTTAGCGATTGGATGACTCAATGGAGGTGGCATTTGAGCCCTTATGGCTCTCTCGATATGCAAGGAAAAATATGGGAGTTCATGGTGAACTCGGACAGATTTGACATGAAACAAAATGAAAACAAGTAAGTAAATAACCACTAATTTAATGTAAGAAAGAGTCACGAAAATTAAGCTCAGATACTACTGCATTTTAACTTACACAATCTAAATAGAAGACAAGGCATATCACAGAAATGGGCCCTAATCGACACATGTGACACTCAAAGGACATTAAACAACTAATAATGTAGTTAAGATTGAACATATACAAAGCCAACAATAGATAAAATAATGTGTCATCCCAAGATTGCCGCTTGATAATGATTTAAATATGATCAATTAATGACCACATGCTAACAAACAACCACGTATCCCACATCACATAGATTTGCACTTCTCATATACAATTTTATTTTGTTTTTTTTGTTTTTTTCTAAAAAAAAGACATATGAGACAGTTGTATAAAGATTTCAAACTCATTATAACAGAGAGCACATTTGAAGCTACTAAACTTGGTAAATGAAATTTAAACATTCCTTAATAAAATTAAGAACGAAACTCGATAAGAACCAATGCTTTAATCCTATTTTTAAACAAAAGGTGTCATTGTATCTTAAAACACATAAGGGAAAAGCAATGCAGTAATATCCTAACATTAATGCTCTCGCAAAATCTTAACATTCAAACCAAATATCTATTAGCGCTAACTGGGAGAAAATCAAAACCAAAATAAAATAAAATCAAGACACTAGCAACTAAATAGCATATTTGACGGACAACTATCTATGAATACAAGCAGGTGCATTCATTTTCAAGAGGTAAAAGAATTGTCCCGTATCAAATACTAATCACACGAAAAAGCTAAACCTTTAGAAATGATTGGGCCTTCACGGCTTAAAAAAATGAACAGTTGAAACAACATGATCCCACAAGGTAAAACTACTAATCCTAGCAGGCAAACAAAAGCTTATGCTAATGTAAATTTCAACACAGTCCTAAACTTGGGGCATGCTTAAAGAGACGAAGATCACATAATAGAAGAAACCTCATAAGCGAATTATACATCTCGAGCAGACATGAAGTCAGTCACAAGAGGCAAACATATGGATATGGAGATTAGAAACAATCGACATTTACACCACAAAGGGAAACTACTTGGAAAAAAAAAAACAAGGAAAGGAATTGAGAGCTCTATTGCATTTTTATAACAACAGTAGCGAACTTCAAGAAAGGACAAGGGAATTTTCTATCATTGATATGAATAATGTTAACAAGTAATGACCAAAACATGATTAAGAATATCTAGACAGGACGCATAGAGCAACCAGAAATTGAACAGAACAAAGCTTAGAAAAGATTTTACCTCTTTCGGAGCAGCGAGCCGGGACGAGTACGAGCTTGGAGAGCAGCGACTTCCGATGACTCCGAGAGATTCCGGTGACAAAGAAGCTAGCAAAAGACTCGAGCAACGCCTAAGCTCTCACTCTTTTTTTTTCTAAGTCCTATTCCCCAACTTTTTTTTTGTAAATATTTGTAACTAGTAGTTAATTGTGCTTTCTCCTAAATTTCAACTAATTTCTTTTATATTTTCTCCAACTAAACAAAATGATTCCTCTCTCTATCCCTTTTAACAGTTGACCATATAGAGGAGGGAAATAGGGTTCGGGAATGGGGGGAAAACGGATCCAAATCCGGACAAAAAGAGCCCAAATTCAAATTCAAACTTCAAAATCTCTTTCACCATTAAAGGAGGACATACTTTCTTTGAAATTTTTTGCCCTATTCCGAAAGAGGAAAGGGAAAAACGCGTGCTTCTGCTTGCTGCCGGGACAGAGACATGAGGAAGAAAACAAAAAAAAACAGAGTACTGCCTGACTTGCTCGTTGCTTTTCCGTCTATTGGAATTGTTTGGTTGCTTTCCGTTTGTTCTTGTTCTTTCTAAGAACGTTTGGAGCTGGAATTATCTTCTGGTTTCTATTTTGTGAAGGAAAAGGGGAGTGGGCCGGGTCAGGTTTAAGAGTAATGGGCTGGGCGATCTGAAAACAAAAGGGAAAAGAGTTGGGCTGGATTTTATTTGGTGGGCTGCTGGGAATAAAAGGGAACTTGGGTTGGAATTAAGTGGGAATGTGAAAAAGGGTCCAATATTTGTCTTTTAAATTGAATATGATAGAGTTGGATTTAAAGTTTGTCCATATGAGTCTAAATCATAACAATTGAAAATTAAAAAATATAGCCGACCTTAGTTAATTAGGATAGACTCGACTAGTAGTCGAATAAGATGAATTAATATGATTAATTTATGAGCTTCTTAATCTTAACGAGATAGAAATAACTAATTCGGGAATATAAACTAATATTACGTGAGCTAATTATCAAAACATTTTAAGGAAGTAAAATCTCTTTTTGTTTTCAATGGTTTTTGAATGCTCGTAGGAAATGTAACAATTATATACAAAATTTATATATTATTATATTGTTTTAAAATTATAAAAATGACTAAAATTTCTTTAAAACTTAGAAAATATTTTTTTTTTTTTTTGTACTTTTTGTTAAAACTAAATTATTCCAAGTCATTGAAAATTAAGAAGCTTGAAAATTAATCTTATCGGGGAGGGTCAAAATTAGGTGTCAACAATGGAAACATCAGCTCTTCAATCCACAAACGTCGAGGGTGCATTCATGACAGTTTTAACAGAAATTTATAAAATCATTAGCAAGAATACGCTTATTGCAGCTCCGGGAGCTGATTATGGGAAGCCACAATCTTTAAAGGGAACCAGGATAATTGCTCCTGGACAGGACACAGATTCTGGTGGGAATAGTGGTGGCTGCTGCATATCCTTTTAAGTACTCGATGCTTATTCAAAAGCTCGAACAGAAATTAGATTGGTTCAATTTTCCTTTCTCCACTGGCACCTCCTCTAACTGAGAATCTCTGATGCAGAGAATTTCCAAATTGACAAGTTTGCCAATAATGGATATGTCATCCAACCATAGAATTACTCAGACATAGCGTCCTCGGATTTGACAACCTCTGAATGGATGCTGGAAAAGGCGGAATGGTTTACTCATTCCAACAAAAAAATCATCATGTGATGTGATCAATCTTTCAAAACAATGTAGAATGCAAGATGACATGAGAAAATAAATCTACATAATAGTTGTTAAATATAATGAAAGATGAACGTAGAATCACAGGCAGATCCAAATTTATAGTTTGCAGAATTCTGCAGTGACCTCAAGTTTATATCACAATCAACTATTTTTTAGATATTACTAATACATATACAAGTTCGATAGCCAATAGCTAGTAGGTTGACATGAACTGATAGGTTACAATAATGTAGATCCGCCTCTGCTTGTTAATTACCTCCATCACGAGCATAGGTATCAGGTGATGTTCAAGGTTGTGCTTGCGTTATTTCATTGAGTTTTTCCTACCAGCTTCCTAACTTCTGGAATGACTAGGTTCAGCTTCGTCGTCATCACTAGCTTCTTTTTCCTGCAGGAAACAGAGAATGCAAAAGAAGAGAGAGATGACTAGCTTATTAAGTAAAAGAAAGTTGACGAACTATCTAAAACAGAAAGAGAGCAGTAGTAGAACCTTAGAATATCATGTAGCAATTAGTTATATAGCTAGCGGAATAAGACATACCTTGTTATTGAACCTCTGCTGTATCGATTTATTCAGATCATCTACTTTCACCTTCTCATGATAATCGAAGTTCACCCATTCTAGACTCGGTGTACTCACGGATATTCCCTGTTGGACAAACGTCTTCATTTCAGGGCAGCCGTGAATATCCACGTACTTGAGAAATGGAAATTCAAGAGCATGCTCTGTCAGATAGAAATGCCGCAGCTTAGGCAGATTATTAAGATTCAGAGTTTCCAATCGGGGAAATAAGGTCACGATTCCTTCTCCTTTTGTGATCACTTCTTCCATTGATTGACAATCTTCTATCCATAACGTTTGGAGATTCAGAAGACCTTTGGCCACTGATGGAGACATCAAGTTTCTCAATTTTCCATAAAATGATACTCTCAATGTTTGAAGTTTGGTGAAGTAGTCAGTTGGAAGTTGGTGAGAGCATAAAGCACTTATGCTTTCAAGTTTCAAGATGTATAGGTGTTCCAGGTTGGGACAAGAAACCTGCAAACGTTCAAGTATCAAACTTTGTTGCAGATACAGTTGGAGCTATTGAGTGGAGAAGCCAAAAGTGCTTACACACATTTATTTATATATTTTTAAAAAGCCAAATATATATATAAAAAATTGTATATGATCTTGTTTCATAATTTAAAAAAGTTTTTTAGTATCTCAAATACATTTGTGTTTTTTTTCCATTCGGGCTGGGTCTAGAGGAGTAAAAAAAGGGTGAGATAATTTTTGAAAGCCATGACATTTTTGAAATTAAAAAATCACTATTATATATTTTTTTAATTAAATAAATATAAATTTATTAACGAAAATGATAATTATGCACCATATATTAGACGGTAGAGGTATATATACATCAATTTTATTAACAAGAGGTATATTTGCTCAAAATCGCAAAGTGGAGTAGTATATTGCCCATTTTCCCCCCTAATTCAATGAATAATTTGAGTTTCACTCATCTGCTAGTAAAATTTATCATAAATGCCCCATTTTTCTGTAAATATAAAAAATAAACGAAAAAATGGTCTAAAATGCATTTATTGTTACTTATTAAGTCAAAATTGTCATTTTTCAAATAAATATAGTATCATTTTTTAAACACATTCTTTTCCAAATGATAGTTTTTTATTAGCAAATGTTAATTTAAAATTATTTTTTCACTTGTTAGACAAAAATGAAATATCTAAGCAATAGACTTTGTTTAAGTAAACATCTTTAATGCTCAAGTAAAAGGTAACATTTTGGTGATAAGAAGCAAACCTTTTCATCAAAAAGAGGATT
>NW_006239726.1:94311-95095 GCF_000226075.1 Solanum tuberosum
AACTATCAACGGCAAGAACATTTTCTTACTAAAGTAGTGAGGGCAAGAACATTTTTGGACTAAACTATAAATTGAGGGAATTTTTTTACCATTTTAGGTAAGTGAGGCATTTTTGACCTTTCTTCAAAAAATAAATTACAATATAGCTGCAAAAAAAAAAAAAATAGTCTTAAAATTTGTTCTTCCTTTTTTCTCCTTTTCCATATCTATTTATTTTCACACTAAAAAGATGAAATGAGAATATGAAACTCAAATAATAATAAGTTAATATATTTATAAGGGAGATATTTAAAACTTAAATTAACCGTTGAATAAACAAAGTCACAAAAATTCACATCAAATATAGCCTTATATGGATTTTTAAATAACAAATTAAAAAATTAATTTAAAATTATTTTTTCACTTGTTAGACAAAAAGGATATATCAAAGCAATAGACTTTGTAAGCAATATTTTTGTGATAAGAAGCTAACCTTTTCATCAAAAAGAGGATTTGAGTCATTGATGGCTGTAGGACAGAAAATTTGGAACTCAGGTAAATTATCAAAGCCCATTTTCCGTAACAGAGGGAACTCAATGCGCTCAACATTGTCACTGCAAATGTGAGTCAGGCAAGGCAGAGATCCAAGCAGCAACTGATATAAATTGGGGAACTTGATTACTTCATGTGTTGTCTTCAATAAATGTGTCACTAAATCACAATTAGAGAGTGTTAGTTCTTTCACGTTCTGAAATTCATTCAGCTGCAACTCAGTCAACACATTATTAGAGCCCTTTCCCCTTGA
>NW_006239726.1:95152-104039 GCF_000226075.1 Solanum tuberosum
TTCAACAGGTGGCAGATCCAATCACCCAATGGGGCAGTCTCCTTGACATCTAAACGAATACTCTTGTCGTAATCATCAATGTAAATTCCATCCATTTGAAGAGTGTACCGTGTCAACTTGGAGGGAAGGTCAAGGTTACTGTAGATCACATCACTCAAATCTTCTACTTCCACCATATGTAGTTCCTCCAATTGAGCTAGTTTTGATAACACCCCTCTTGAAATCCTTTTAAGTGCATGATTCCAAAACTCTAACCTAATTAGCTTGGTCAATTTTCCTATCTCCTCTGGCAGCTCATCTAACTCACAATCTCTTATGCTCAGAATTTTTAATTCGACAAGTTCCCCAATAAAGGATATGTCATCCAACCTTAAATGACTCAGACACAGCGTCCTCAGACTTGACAACCTCCTAATGGATGCTGGAAAAGACAGAATAGACTCCTCAAATCTCTGTCCCCTCAGGCTCAAGACATTGAGGTTACTCATTTCATCAAAAAAATTGTCCTGTAGTTTGAATGGAAAACGGAGTTGCAACATTAAAAGCTTCAGTTTTGTGCAAATTATTGGTCTAGGATGCTCATCAAATTTATTTGCAACTATTGACATGTGACTGAAATGCTCATAACAAGTTCTTCTTGGGAATTCTTTCGAGTTAACATCGTGACTTACCATAAAGTTATGCTCTCCTTCAGACGCAATACTTATAGCCACATCACGGACCACATCATGCATTTTCATATGATCTTCGTCTGAACCTTGGGATAGCAAGAAACCATCTTTCAATATTTCTAACAAAAGACACAACCTATTTCTTGCATCTTCTAAACTTTCGATTCCCGAAAAGATGCGAAGTCCCATTCCATATATAAGCAATTCTTCAATCCAAATATCACTATCTTCCTGGAACAAAGAACAAAGCAAAAACAGATATTTGACTTCATCACTTCCCAAGTAATCATAGCTTACCCTCAGAGATTTATACACCTTATCGTGCACTCCAGGGATATTTTTTGCTTCTGCACGACGTAATTGTCTAAGGGCATCCTCCCACGAAGGCTTGGTTTTACTCTTAAGTGCACCTGCAAGTATAATAATTGCAAGCGGCAGCCCCTTGCATTCTTTGGCAACCTCTTTTGCTATGTCAATCAGAGAAGGATCGTTGCCAAAATCACCGACTTTCTGACTGAAAAGGAACCATGCTTCCTCTTCGGATAACGTTCCAACTTCCATGATCTTCTTAGCTTTCATTTCTTCACAAACATTTCTGAAACGTGTCGTCAATATCACTTTGCACTGATGGTTGTGGCTGCTACCGCTGGGAATTCCAAGTTCCTTTAGATCACGAAGAGCCTCCCAAACATCATCCAAGATTATAAGGTTGCGGCTGTTCTGATCCATTAGCCTTGTACGCAGCCGATCTCCACGAATTCTAAAATTATCCCCTTCTAATTTCAGCCCGAGTCCTTCTGCGATCTGACCCTGAAGTTTTATCAAGTCTGGTTGTTGACTGACAGTTACCATGACAACATCTTTGAAGAACCCTTGTTGTTTCTCCTTTAGTCTGATATTCTGAGCGAGTGTTGTTTTACCAACACCACCCAGACCACATATCCCAATCATAGTGGCCCCTTCATCTCTCAAAGCTTCCATGACCTCATCCTCTTGCGATTTTCTGGAGGCCAACTCCTCACGAATGTTACTATATATAGCCTGATCACTTTGAACTGGACGATCAAAGGTGATTTCACCGCCTTCAGTTTGAAGTTTAGTCAACTCCTCTATAGTTTTCTTAGCTCTCCTGCCTAGGGAGTAACGTGACTTCAAGTTTGGACACCAACCATAAAAGCAACCTTTTCCAACCTCAGCTGTACGTCCCATTACACCTTCCACTTGTGCAATAGTGGTATCAACACTAGTTAACCAAACCTCGCCATTGAGTGAAATGAGTCGTAAATTTGCCCGGGCAATTTCCTCTTTTTGCTGCACGTCACTTTTGATGTTCTTCAGCTTCTCAGATTCTTTTCCCATAGATGTGATGTTAGTGTTGTAGTAATATAAATACCCAATCCCTCGCCCCACTGGCTTCATCAAGCAATCACTGACTTTCCCCACAACATAGATAACAATCCCATATTTTTGGTACAGGAAGCAAAGGTAGAATGCAAATAGGAATGAATAGAAGATGAGAGGAAATTCAAAAACCGATAAACAGCACCACTTTCAGGCTGAGAGTGAATATTTGCATATCTTTGAGGTACTACTATATATTAACTCTCGTCAAATGGACATGTACTATTTTGAAAGCGACTAAACAACAAACACATGTTTGCCTTTCACACCAACGGCTAATTTACATGTTAAAAATTGAGGCACTTGAATTTGTAGTTTCTACATAAAATAAGTAATTTTTTTGGAAACATTTTTATAAAAAATTAGTATAATATTACTAACGCTAAATGATGCATTTTTTGTTGGATGTTGAGTTATTAACTAAAAGGCTAGGGATAATTCTCACATGGTATTCTATTTCCTCATTCTTTTTAATGTTGTCGTGTTTTAAAAATCATTATGGTGCTTAGTGCAATATTAACCTTAACTTCCTTAAATTCTTAGAATGGATGTCTTACAAAAATTATAAAGCAATTTTTGACTTTTTCTACAAAATAGATAAGAATTCCAAATCTGATTAATTAATTAATTTTTCACTAAATTTCTTAGTTACTACAAGGAAGCAAAGGTAGAATGAGAAAAGGTTGAAAGTTGAAAATAGGTAGGTACAATATTAACTCTCATATTGGTCTTTTTGACTAATAATTGTACTATTTCATTATAACTCTCACCCACCCCAAAAACTTATATATATTGGGTCTTTAATTTCTATCATTAATATATTTTTTTGACATTCTTCTAATCATAAAATGATATGTATTTTTAAAAAAAATATTTTAAGTATTTTTCTCATTACTATTTAATTTATTTATGCACAAAGAATAATTACTCATCACTTACACCTCTTTAATTTTTACTTTTAATAATATTCATAACATATTTTAATTTCATGAAGATTCACATTCAAAAATATTCTTTCTCTTATTCATGAATTTTCGACCAACATAAGCTATTATTTAAATCAATTCACCAAAATAGTACGTTCTTAAAATTATTTACAAAATTAGTATAAACGTGTTTCACAGTAACATTTTATGTTTTATTTTATTCAAAAATATTAATGGGAAAAAGACAAATAGTTAACGGAGTAAACGGACATAAAACGTTGCTGTCAATAACGTTTTATAGTTCGTTATCCTAAAGCACATTTTACGGCTAATTAAAGAACTGAACCACTGAGCTTTCCGAAACTCAGCGAAGGAGTTCTCATTCTCCTCCATCTCTTCCTTAGTTGGGTTCTCTTTTTTCTCAAAAATCGGATCCGTTGAAATGGTGTCAGTTATTATTGAATGAATTGAAATTGATTGATGTCACGAATGAAAAAATGAAACTCTTAGAAATTGAAGTTTAGGATTAATGGGTTTTAAGGTTTTAGATGGATATGGAGGAACAATTATTTGAAAAAGGTGGAGCGAGGAGTGACTGGGAAGATTGAGGAAGACAAGGGAGATAACAAATATAAAAACGTTGTTGTGAGTAACATTTGAGCTGTAAAACGTGCTTCACAATAACAAATTGTAAAACGTTATTCACAGTAATGTTTTATGTCTGTTTATTCCGTCAATTTTTTGTCTTTTTGTGATTGATTTTTTTTGAATAAAATAAAGCATAAAATGTTACTGCGAAACACGTTTATACTAGTTCGGTAAAAAATTTAAAAAACGTACTATTTTGGTGAATTGGTTTAAATAATAGCTTATTTTGGTAAAAAAATTCCTTATTCATTATATTAGTTTGTAAATTAACTAACATGTAACAAATTGAAAAAGAAGCACACTGGGAAACATTTCATTCACAAGTCTTTATTTTCATTTCCTCTATTTTACCTATATAAATTCATATTTAGTTTCATGAAGATTCTCATTCAAGATTTATATTCTCTTCTTTATTATATTGGTTTGTGAATTAACTAACATGCAACAAAAAAGAAGTATATGAAGTTTAGAAGTATACCATTCTCAAGTTTCTTTCCATTTTTATGTATTTTGGTACGTGTCTTTTTTAATATTTTATGTATGTATTACCATTTCCAAGCAAATATGATAAATAATATTTTTATAATAATGATTAATCTGTCGTCAGTATGTGATTGTGCTCTCAAACAATCAGTTTGTGATTGACACTGACTTTATAATTATATAATACAGTTTGATTACAATATTTGAATAGATTTCAAAGAGATGATGATTATTAGCTAACAACTCACGTCTCTAAAGAAGAACACCTAATTTATATTGCCACCAATTTGTGATAAAAAATATTTTACCTCCAAAGTGGAACGTGTGAATTCAAATATTGAATATCATGTGTGAAATCTAAAAAATAAATGCACAACAACTAATATTTCGAGTTTAAATAACATGTCTTTGATAAGAAATATTTTACCTCCAAAGTGAAACGTGTGAAATTCAAATATCAAATATCAGGTGTGAAACCTAAAAAATAATTGCAGAACAACTTTGAGGTACTACTATTTTGACATGTACTATTTTGAAAGACTAAATAACAAATACATGTTTGCCTTTTAACAACCATGGTGAATTTACATGTTAAAAATTTAGACACTTGAATTTTTGATCTCTTCATAAAATTAATTATTTATTGGATATATTTTTAAAAAAAATTAGAAGACTAAATGATGTATTTAGTTGGATGTTGAATTATTTAACTAGAAGACTAGGGATTAATTTCCACTCAGTATACTTTTTGTTTATTTTTTATTTTAGTGGTGTACTGTACTCATATTTTAAAATGAAACGTCTGGAACATGTCTGTCATCAATATTGATTGTTATTATAATCATCCACCTCCGCAAATAACAATTAGTTGTTGACTTGATTCCATCCACCTAATACTACTCCATTATTACAATCATCCACCTCCACAAATAACAATTAATTGTTGAGTTGATACCATCCACCTAATACTACTCCATTATTACAATCATCCACCTCCACAAATAACAATTAATTGTTGACTTGATTCCATCCACCTAATACTACTCCATTATTCCAATCATCCACCTCCACAATTTTTTTAAAAACATTTGAAAAAATAAAAAATAAAAAATGTACTAGTAGAAGAGGAGGCCTTATCACTAAAAGTTGTGGTCCAATGACAATTACTTTGTTTTTTAATCAAATGTCTCGAGTTCAAGTAATTTACCTTTTGATAAGAAGTGTTTTATCCTCAAAGTGGGACATACGATTTAAATATTGGACATCATGTGTGAAAAATAAAATAAAATGATGGAGCTAAACTGGTTGTTGTATCAATCTCTGAGTTGTTGCAACAATCTTTGAACAAAATTATAACTATGTAAATTAACAACAGTTAGTTTTAAAATTATAATTTTTTAGCTAACAACGTATAGTTCTTTTAAAGTAAGATAATTTTAATAATTAAGTTGGCAACTATGTAAGACAAATCTCTAAAGATGAATACCTAATATATACAACCACAAAATTCTATAATATATGTTTTAAAAATATATTATCAGTGTATTTTACTAGCAAGTATAAATCAATGCTACTAGATTTAGTTACAAGTTATTTTAAGGTGCAAAAGTTTTTCTGTGTCAATGTAGAAAAGTTTATAGTTATTTTTAATATTTTATTTATGTATGTATTATCATTCTCAAAGTAAATATGATAAATAATATTTTTGTAATAATGAATAATTTGTCGTCAGTATGTGATTGTGCTCTCAAACAGTCAGTTTGTAATTGACACTAACTTTATAATTATATAATATAGTTTGATTATAATATAGAGCACAATCACATACTGACGACAAATTTATAATTGGTAGGATATTTAGTTTATTCGTAATTATTCAATTGGTAGCGTATATGATGAAGAGTTTGACATATGGAGCAAAATATGGTGGTGGATCTACTTGCAAAGAAAGATAGTAGAAGAATTTTTTTTTGAAGCATAATTATTAATTAGGAATTACTTTTGCTAGATTTTTTTTATTTTTTATTTTGACTTATATTAGTAACTTAGCTATTTTTGCTAGAGTTTTTTTAATTATATGAAGTCATTCTTTTTTCATGATACATGTAAAACAATCTATTTTCGTCACTAATTTTTTTTGTTTGAAAATATATTTATATTTTTATGTGGTCACCGGTCATTTGGTTTTTGGTTCATTTTTTTTTATTTCCCTTCCCCCTTATTTTCGCATTTATTTATTTATTTTTATAAATAAAATCAACGCATTATTATTAATGTCTAATAACATTTTATATTCAAATTATTTATAATAACTAATATCTTTGGTAGGAAATAGTTTACTCACTAAAAGTTGTGGTAGTATGGTAATTACTGTTTCTTCTTTAACCAACTATTTCGAGAGTTCGTGTAACATGCCTTTGGTAAGAAGTATTTTACCCCCAAAATAAAACGTATGAATTCAAATATCGAATAACAAGCTTGAAACCCAAAATATATTTGCACATCTTTGAGGTACTACTATTAACTCTCGTCACATGGACATGTACTACTTTGAAAGCGACTAAGCAACAAACACATGTTTGCCTTTTAACACCAACAACTAATTTACATGTTAAAAATTGAGGCACTTGAATTTATAGTTTCTACATAAAATAAGTTATTTTTTGGAAATATTTTTTTAAAAGATTAGTACTATAATATTATAATATACTAACACTTATACTATAAGAAGACTAAATGATACATTTGATTGGATGTTGAGTTATTTAATTAAAACACTAAATGATACATTTAATTGGATGTTGAGTTATTTAACTAGAAAACTATTTCCTTATTCTTTTTAATGGTGTACTCGTATTTTTAAAAATCATATGGTGCTTAGTGCAATATTAACCGTAACTTCCTTGAATTCTTAGAATAGATGTCTTATAAAAAATATTAAGCAATCTTTGACTTTTTCTACAAAAATAGATAAGAATTCCATATCTGAATTTATTAATTTTTCACTAGATTTTCCCACAAAAATAGGTAAGAAACATTTCATTCTCAAGTCTTTATTTTCATTTCCTTTATTTTACCTATATAAATTCATATTTGGTTTCATGAGAATTCTTATTCACAAATATACTATTTGAATAAAATTTATTGAGCTTGGCCAAACCCGTATGCAGACTTCTAACTCCGCCCTTCTTTGGATATACAATATATTTTCTACCTTTTCCACAAAAATAGATTGATTAATTAATAGGTTGAGAGTAAATGAATAGAAGAGAGGAAGTTGAAAGTTGATAATTGCACGGCTTTGAGTTAGGTACTACTATTAATTCTACCTCACATGGACTAAACAATTTACACATAATAGTACTATTCCATAATAACTCTCACCCACCCTAAATATTTTTTTCGATGAAAAAATAAAGGTATAATACATAAATATAGTATTTAATTTGACTTGTAACATGTTTTTGATAGAAAATATTTTATCCTTAAAGTGAAACGTGTGAATTTAAATATCAAATAACATGCGTGAAACCCAAAATATATTTGCACAACTTTGAGGTACTACTATTAACTCTCGTCACATGGACAAGTGCTATTTTTGAAAGCGACTAAATAACAAACACAGTTGGAACCGTGTGAATGGTAATTAGTCTTCTTTCTTTGACCAAATATTTTGAGTTCAAGTAACATGTCTTTTGTAGGATATATCAGGTGTGAAATCCAAAAGATATTTCCACAGCTTTGAGGTACTACTATGAACTCTCCCTCACATGGACCTGTACTATTTTGAAAACGACTAAACAACAAACCCATGTTTGCCTTTTAACACCAACAGCTAATTTAATTACATGTTAAAAATTGAGGTACTTGAATTTGTAGTTTCTAATTTCTACCTAAAATTAGTTATTTTTTGATACATTTTTTTAAAAATTGGTATAATATTATATACTAAAGATTATGTCATAAGAAGACTAAATAATATATTTGGTTGGATGTTGAATTATTAATAATTTCCACTTAATATACTTTTTTCTTATTTTTTATTTTAGTGGTGCTCTTGTTTCAAAATGAAATATCTAGGAACAGGTCTGTCATCAATTATTGATAAAAACAAAAAAGGGACTAGTAGAAGAGGCGGCTCTATCAATAAAAGTTGTAGTAAAAATGATATTACTTTTTTTCATTAATCAAATGTCTCGAGTTCAAGTAAATTATCTTTGATAGGAAGTGTTTTATCTCTGAAGTGGGACACACGATTTAAATATCGGACATCAATGTGTGAAAACCAAAAAAAAATGATGGAGCTAAACTGGTTGCTGTATCAATCTCTAAGTTGTTGCAACAATCTTTGAACAAAATTATAACTATGTAAATTAACAACAGTAGATAAAATAAAATTCTTTTATTTGTTAATTTTAATTTTTTTTAAGCTACTATTACTTAATTTGTCTTGTAAAAAATAGCATAATACATAAATATGTCATTTAACTTGACCTCAGTTGACATCTTTTATCCATTCAATTTTGGGTGTGCACAAATAGATATACTTAAACTTGTATAAAATCTAACGGTAGACACACTTGCCCTACGTGACATACACAAATCTGTTAGAATATTCCCACATGAATTATCAAGTAGAACATCACATAAGGCGGAACATACGCATACATATACTTTTAGATGATCTAACGGGATAGGAAATAAAGGAGACTAGGGGGATCGGGACATTAGCTGGCCTGGGGGTGGGGGTGGGGGTGG
>NW_006239727.1:0-10722 GCF_000226075.1 Solanum tuberosum
ACACTTCATTTCCTGTTCACACCTTTAAAACCCAACAGATGAAACTATATACAAATACAAAGACAGACTTGTTGTCATAGGCTTTAGACAATAAGAAAGCCTTGTTTGACAGATAATAGCGCTAACAAGGATTACATCAATTCAGATGTTAATTGCGCTAGTTGCGAAATATGGCCTTCAAATTCGTCAAAATGGATGTGAAAACATTTTTATTTTAAATGAAAAATTGGAGGAGGAAATTTACATAGAACAACCCAAGGGTTTTGTGGTTCCGGTAAAGAAAAGAAAGTATGTAAACTTGTTAAGTCATTCTGTGGACTAAAAACAAGCGCCCAAATAATGACATGCGAAGTTTGACCAAACTATGTTGGCAAATGAATTCAAGATTAATGAATGTGATAAATGTTTTTACATTAAAGACACTCCAAATCACAAGGTCATTATTTGTTTTTATGTTGATGACATTGTGATCGTCAAAAGAGACATTTCTAACATAAATGCTACTAAGCATATGCTAGAAAGTAACTTCGATAAAAACATTAAAGTTACTGATGTGATTGAGAAGGTACTTGACAAGTTCAAGTATTTGGATTTCAATATTGTCAAGACTCCAATAAATGTGAGATTTGTACTTCAAAAGAATGAAGGCAAAAGTGACTCACAATTGAGAACTATGATATATATCATGAAGTGTACGCGATCAGATATAGCATATGCTATTAATAAACTAAGTCGGTTCACGAGTAATCTCAATCAAACTCATTGGATGACAATGAAAAGAGTTTTGGAGTATTTAAAACATACTTAAAAAACTATTGCTTTGCATTATAACTAATATTCAACAGTATTGGAAGAATATAGTGATGCAAATTGAATCACCAGGTCAAATATTGAAGAAGAGTATTAAGTACTAAATCTACACTACAAAACTACAGTACAACATATTTTTACTTCAATTTAAATTTAGCATAATTTACATATGCTCATTTTTACGTTTTAGACATTATAATTTCCATATTTTATCAAATAATTTTTACACTTCTTACGATCTATTTGAGCTATTCATATTATTATCGGTTGAATTTCGTTCTTTTTTAGTATTATTAGTTTCACATTATAAACGTTATGTTATTAAGTATCTTTTTAAGTATAAATGAAGAAAAACAAATTTAAAGTATAAAATTTTAAAAATAGTTCTCTATCTTCAATCTACGATGTTCCACATATGTATTGTGTGTAAATTATACAAAATGATCAACTTTGTTTTTCATTATTTTTAAAGTACTTTTCTTTCCTTCATGTAATAGTATATTTTATTTGTTAGAAATTGGTTCAGTGTGAATAATAAGATGAATTCAAATATGAATTTTGATCTATTTAATTAAATTTGAACTAAAAATTCTTTTATATTCAAAAAATATGAAACGATTAATTTATACCTTTGATATAATATTTATTGTTGGGTTTTAAAGGTGTGAACAGGAAATGAGGGTTGTGACTCTCCTGAAGGATTGTGACTAAGCCGAAGGGTTGTGACCTTTATGAAAGGTTGTGTCCTTTCTAAAGGGTTGTGACCATTTGAAAGGTTGTGCCTTTTCCAAAGTGTTGTGACCTTTCTGAAAGGTTGTCTTCTTTCCAAAAGGGTTGTGACCTTTCTGAAAGGTTGTCTTCTTTCCAAAGGGTTGTGACCTTTCTGAAAGGTTGTCTTGTTTCCAAAGGGTTGTGTACATTTACCCTTTGTTGGCTATAAATAGAGAGGTTTTCTCTCATTTTTCTGCATCGAATTCTTCCTTCTTTTGCATATATTTCTTACAAAACAAAAATCGATCAATCGTGTCTGTGTGTGTGATTTGTTGCTGTCATTTTGAGTTCGTTGAAATTATCAAAGTTTGAGGTACCGCTACTTCTTTAATGGCTAATCCGTTTTATCTTGGGAGAAATTTAATCTGCAACCTCGGGTACTTGAGGGGATTAAATTTCTTAAGGACACACAGTGGGTTCTGTGGACTCGGATAGTTCTTTGTGTTTTTCTTTTCATCTTTTATTATTTCTGATTTACTAATCTGAATACAGGAGATGACAATTTCTTAATCATTATTGGGAGTATTTTCTTGCCTAGTATCTCAAGATGTTGTATATACATCTCCAAATCATTGCCATCGGGCTTCGAAGGATCCCATTCATCTTCAAAGAAATCAAATCTTATCATACATTTACCATATGGAGTAGGTTCATTGCTGATTTTTGGGTTGGCTTTCTTCATTTCTACACCACAAATTTCGGGTGCTGAGAAAGTAACAAGAAGGCCTTTTGAAGCGAGGCTTTTGGCGAGTCTAAGTAGAGGATTGACATGTCCTTGGCCTGGAAATGAGACAAGAAAGACATGAACAAGGCCCTTAGTTCCCATTCTGTTGTTTAGTTTTTAGTGAAGAAAGAAGATAGGAAAAATAATACTAGTTGGTAAATAGAAGTGAAGAAATATGGATCAACTTTATCTCAACTTTTTTTGTCTTCTACTTTAGAAGACATGTTAAAATTGAAATTGAATTTCCTCAAGTGTGGAATGGACAGATTGATTGATTGGCCACAATGGTCCCTCTTTTAAAAAAACAAGAGAATATACGAATTGAATGAGCTAACCCCTCACGTTAAAAATTGTAACCCAATTTTTCTTCAGCAATTTTTTTTTGGAAAAATGCATCGCAAAATAGTCTTTGTTATAAAATAGGGAAAAGGGTAAGAAATACCCCTCAACTTTGGTTTACTAATTGACTATGTCCTTACCATTAAAATGAAGTCATTTTTACCTCTGCCGTCTACAAACATGTCACTCGTACGGACGCACCCCTCAATTGGATGGAAAAACCCAAATTGGGTACCGGGTGTATACTCAATGATGGCGCCTCCTAGGAGACACTGGAATCAACATTTCCTCTAACAAAAAAAAACTCAATTTTACTAAAATTACTCAGTTTCAGTTTGTTGGCAAGAGTTTGATTTCCTAGCTCGTAAGTTTATCCCCTATTTCTTCTTCCACTACCCCAATTTTGAAAAGTAATAATGTCACAATAAAGAAAATCTCAGTAGCTCAATTGTAAACTTTCACCTTGTTCGCGAACATTTATTTTAATCTTCTCCCCATTCTCCTCTCTTCCTCCCCCGCACCCTTAATTTTGAGAATTTTGTTGCGAGAATAAAATATATTGGAAGTAATGTTCAGGGATTTGACTATCTAAATTATATTTCAATTAACTTTTTTTATTTGTTTCCCTTCTAAGGTTGTTTTTTAGGCCGACCAATTTCGAATCTAAAATTTCTACAAAATCATCAAATAACCCCGATAGTTTTGACTTTTGAGGCTTTAAATAACCCCATAGTTTTGAGGCTATGGGAGATGTTAGAAATAGATGAGACATAGTCTCCTGTGTAGATAACTAGTAGCACCAACACCTTGAGACCAGGTTAATCTTCATACAGTATAGTATGACTTCATTCACATGTATACTGAATTTCTATGCATTCCAAATTCATACCTCATTAAGTATAAATAAATGAGGTCTTAGTAACTCAGTTGGTTGATTATTTGAACTTGTACTTTACGTGTGAGGGTTTGATTTCCTACCCTATAATTTCCTCTCTCATTTCCCCTTTTCCTACCCCCAATTTTGAAAAAAAAAAATCATTTATTTACACTACCCCATTTATTTATTTTTGCACTTATTAACTAGTTCGTAATCTCCTCTCTTATTAACTAGTTCGTAAGAGTTTGATTACCTACCTTCTAATATCTCCCCATTTCCCCTCCCTTAGCGAATTAGCGAATCTTCAACTTATGTTTTATTTTTCCTTCTTTTTCTCGTCATGAGTTGGAGTATTTTGTTACGAGAATAAAATATATTGGAAGTAATGTTCAGGAATTTAAATATCTAAATTATACTACTCTTCATTTGCTTTTTTCTTAGTTATTTATTTCCCTCCTAATTTTACTATGCCTTTTTAGGTTGACTAATTCGGAATTATGTTGGAAAGTCACTTTTTAAATAAAAGCACACTTTATTAAAAGATAGTTTTGTCTTAAGATTTGAATTTAAAGTCACAAATTATAAATAAATAAATATTTGTCATTAAGAATGTTCACTAGAAATCGAAAAATCTAATCAATTGAAAGAAAAAATGAGCTAAAAGAATATGGAAATAAGCCAAAATACCTGTTTGGAAAAAAATGAAGACCTTTCTCGTTTTGCTCCAATTTCAATAGTTTGAAATCAGACAAAAATGATCCTCCACACTAATAAGATTAGAACTAATCTATTTTCTTTGAAATTTTCTTTACATAACTTCCTACCTATATATAAACTATTCAAGAAATAGTTAGGCAATTTTTTTCATCAACTGGTGTTTGGTGTCCATATTAGTTCTCCGATTAAATTCAGATCATGCACTACAAGGTCCATTCGGGCGAGATGATGCTTAGGTGTAGTAGTTCTCTTATGAACTTATATTTAGCCTTCAAGTCTTCAAATAGCAAACCGACCCCGCAACTTTTCTATTTGGTTAGATGGTTCCTATAACTTTTTTTATATCTCATAATCATGATTCAGGTTATTACTTTTACATCTCTAGCTAAAATTATATGAAAAGTTTATGAGTCCAAGTTTAGAATCTCAAATAATAATTAAAAAGGACTCTTAGTAAAACAAAAAATAGAATTTTTTCTTACTCCAAAAATCTCTCATGGTCATGGATATAATTGAAATTTTAGTGAGTGTTTTTTTTACACTCCTCAAACTATTAACTTGATCAACAACACCCCATTATTGAAAATTTGTACCTTTTGAAGCTCAATTTGATTGCGAACTCCAAAGAATTAGATGATACTAAATATATGGCTTTAATCATATTATTCCTCAAATTGCTAGATAAATAGCAACAACACCAATGAAGCATCTCATGAATATACAAAAATAGACCATTGGGATATTACTAACATATGAAATTGTAACAGCTCCAAATGGATTTTTATATTGATAAAAGAGAATCACAATAAAATAATAGTGAATAGACATACAACAATTCCTAACCAACATTCCTGTACCATCTACTCTTGATGGGTGTAACAATGTTGTCCAACACAAAATAGTTACAATAGAACATCAATGACTCTATCATCCTAAACCATGCTCTTTTCCAATGACGATTGAAGCAGAGCGCTGCAGCTAATCCCAACAAGATCGCTCCATAAGACACAACTAAGCCAATGTAAAAACACTTAATGTCTTCCAATTCTGATGATTCCTCATCTCCATTAATCTTGGAGGTATTTGACAATTTAGGACTCATGCCACACTTGTTGTCTAATGGATAACCGCAAAGAAAAGGATTTCCCTCGTAGCTGCTTTTGTCAAAAGTTGCAAATTGAGCTTTAAAATCAGGAACTGCACCAGATAAGTTGTTGTATGCAACACTGAATACTGCCAAAGAATTCAGCTCAAGTAGACCAACAGGAATGCTCCCATTCAATCTATTGTAGGAAAGGTCTAAACTCTCAATTTCCTGTAGATTGGAGAAGGTATATGGTATTCTTCCGATGAGATGGTTGTGCGATAGATTCAATGCAGGTAAATTGCTCATGTTCCCTAGCTCAACGGGAATTTCACCAGTTAATCTGTTACTTGAGAGATCAATACCCGACATATATTTTAGAATGCTTCCCTTATAAGTGTATGAGTTTCTTTTCGTTGAAAACTGGACCTGAGTTTCCACATCCATCAAAGATATGTCACTTAGAATTCCATGACTATCGTGGTAGTGCCTTTTCGAACGTATCCAGTGCAAAAAATTTAACCATGAATACGTAGAAGTCGTAGCATACTTAGTACTACTTATCTCTACATCATTTTCGGCTTGTGTTAAGTAACCCAAACAAGGAAGGAGTGGACCATAAAGCTTATTGAAAGATAAATCCACAATAGATAACTTATTCAGCATACAAATCTGATTTGGAATCTGCCCTTCCAATTGGTTAGTGCTAAGGAGAAGGTAGTTTAGAGTATTAAGCGAGCCTATGGTGTGTGGGATATTTCCTCTAAAATTGTTGTTGCGAAGATCCAAAGTTATCAGAGAAGAGAAGTTGAATAGTACATGTTCTAGTGTACCACCCAATTGGTTTCTCTCTAGATGGATGTGTTGAAGAGATAAAGAACTCATACAAGAAGGAATTAATCCTGAAAGACTGTTTTCAGATAAAGATAAAACCTGAATGCGCTTTAAATTGCAAATCTCAACTGGAATCGAACCTTCGAGATGATTCTTGGACAAATCAAGTTGTAACAATCTTGTATTATCCCTAATGCATCTCGGAATCTTCCCAGAGAAACTATTGTTGTTAGCGTCCAGTACAAAAAGGGATGTGATAAACATGTTGCTAGGTAGTGGCCCCTCAAAGTTATTTCCATTCAAGTACAAAAAGGATAACATCCTTTGTTTGACATACTTCGGAAAAATTTGCCCTTTTAACTTGTTGTGTGACAATCGAAGGTAACCTAATGCTGGAGAACCAATTGCCACATCACTAGGTACTCCCCCAGACAAGAAATTGTGAGATAGGTCTAGATAAAATACATGAACGCCACAAATCTTGGAAGGTATAGGACCTTCAAGATAATTTTGTGACAGGTTCAAACTAGTAAGCTTTGGGAAGGCTAAACTCATATTTTCTGGAATACGTCCATTTAGTTTGTTATTAGACACATCAATCATCTCTAGATGGAGGTGACAACTCGATGGCAACTTGAATGGTCCATCGAAAGCATTATCTCTACTATAAATCCCTGCAAGTCTGGTGTTATTTTCTAACAACCATGTTGGAAAGTTTCCTTGCAATTGATTTCCATCTATAACAAGAATCCTCAAGTCATATTGGTAGTGAAGGAAAGAAGGCAATTTTTGAAGGTTCATACATCCCTCGATAGCAAAAAACTCCAACTGGAAATTTGGGATCCAATTTTGGAATTCGGTATCTGTAATTATTGTATTATAACCAACATCCAAGTAGATCAATTTTGTATGGTTGGAAAAGTGCCTGAATGACAGAGGAACATCAAATTGGTTATATGCAATATCCAAGTACTCAAGTGATGTGAATCTCCTCCAAATAGAATGTGAGGTTGTATTTCCGCTGAAGTAATTCCCAGCCAAACACAACCATCGAAGGGATGTCAAGTTTCCAAGACACGAAGGCAGTGTTCCCACAAAATTATTGTCTAAGAAATCCAGCTCTTCAATGTATTTGAGTTCACACCAACCTATATATTTTTATAAAAAAAGATTCAGAGATATTTAGCTAAAAAAAATTTGTATATTATATTATAGCTATGGACTATGGATGTGTTCTAAAGAAAAATATTATATTATAGTATCATTTTATAAGAATTTTTTTTTTTCTAGTATAAATGTTTTCCAGAAAACATGTTTTCCCCATACTGAACACACCTATATTAATGAAAATGCAAGCATTAGGAAAAAAGAAGAGAAATAGGTTACCTTGATTAGGGAGGTTGCCATTATTGTAACCAGAAGGCATACTCAACACTTTAAGAGAAGTCATTTGTCCAATATTTGCGAGGAAATTCTCATTTAAAGAAGATTTCCCCAAATATAAGTACTCCACCGTGCTCAGATTTCTTAATGCTTATTATATGATAGAGTCACAAAAAAGAAATAACAAAATTTTCATATTTCAAAAGAAAAAGTCACAATAGAAGTAAGTTAAATAAAATTTGATTTTGAACTTACCGTAAATTATGGTGGGAGCAGTGAGATCACTATCTTTATAAGAAAGTGACTTAAGGGATGAGAATAATTTTAGAGATTGTAAGACGCTGCTCGAGTTGGAGTTGGAGTTACGACTTCCCAATAGTAAATTCCGCAGAGAACTTATTCTTTTTTTACCTGTTAAATAAATCATATATGTTTTTTATTGATCTTATTACATATGTTAGTAAAAATGTGTAATCCTAGTCCACATTTCATCATTAATCTCTATCTGATAAAATTTGCATTTTGTATGTCTTAAGGTTAAAAATAAATCATTCAACATTAGAGCAACTGCCTTGATTTGTGTACCTTTGGTAGTCCTAAAGCTCTTTATATTGTTATTCCAGAGATTTAGATATTTCAAGTTGCTCAAAGCAATTATATCTACACAGTTAAATCAAAAATAAATAGTAAGCACACCAAAAATAAATAAATCAAACTGTGATTTGATATGCGAATAATATAAAATCGAGATACTTAGATGCATCATTGATATCTTAGTGGAGCAAATATTGTTAGCAGGGAAGACTTGGATGGGAAGAGGGCGTAACAAACCATTCATTTTGATATTTCCAGTTATTTCATTTGAGGCGAGATTGAGATGCTTGAGAGACGGAAAAATCTTGAGTGATGAAAAGATGGTGGAATTGAAGTTATTATCATTCAAAATGAGCTTCTCTAAATTCCTCAGTCCAGAATTTGCACCTGCATTTGATTTATGGAAAAAAAAAACGTATTATTTTGTAAATCTCCGAGTTACTTTGTACATGTATTTGTTGTGTAAAAGAGAGCTTACCCAATGCAGAAAGGATATTGATGTCATTGATTTCATAACCTTCAAACCAGAGTTCTCTTAAATTGCTTAGCCCCGGACATTTCTTACTCATGCCTTCATCCAAAAATTACAACTATACTAAGTAAAAATATACCGTCCAAAAATAGCTACAGGTATATGCATATGTAAGAAAATATACTGGTATTATATGCCGTCGGTATGCTGAAAGAGGTACCAACATGTACACCAAGTTTTAGAACCTCAAGAGATGAAATCCAACATAAAGATGATAGTAAAACTTTAGGATGGATTGGATTATATTGCAAATCGACTTCTTTCAGGTTGGGAAGCTGTTTTAGTTTACTGAATCCTGGATTAAAAAATCAGACCAAAAAACATGTTAGTTATAATATATATACACACACACTCCATACAAGATCGATCAGACCTTCATTTTTTGTCCACCCAATAATATTTCTGTAAGACAATAAAAGAAGTTGTAGTGACTTGAATGGAAGAAAGAGAGAGGCATTAAATCTCCAACCATCCCCTGATCCAAACCTTGTTGCGAGATTGAGTTCGATCACTCGACCTGTTGTTAAGTTACATTTTACCCTATTCCAGGAACAACAATCTATAAGATCAGTCTCATTGTAACCTGCCCAATCAACCAACAATTCGCCATTCGAACTCATTATGTTTGCTTGCAGATCCAAGAGAGCATTTCTCTCTTCATCCAAACAACCATTGGCCACAATTGCTATTAGAAAAAACGCTAACAGCAAAAACTTAATGTTCCCCATTATCCCGGCCCACTATTACTCTACTTTCTTTTCTGGCAATCTGATTTGCTAGCTACCTAACCGAATGTTTATATAGGAACTATACAGGGGCAGAATTATAGCTTTTTCTTACTGATTCAATATAACTCAATTTTAACTTTAGACTCTATGTTCGTACTTAAAAATTCAATTAGTTTGAATATATTATTTATTGTCTTTTCGAACTGTACCATAAAATTGTGAAGAGTTTTAGATGTGATAAGTGTTTCTTTACAAGTAACTGTTTCCAAAGGTATTGTATCATCTTCAACTTAATCATCAACATTGTTTGGTATCCACAATTTCTTCTAAGATTTGGACCTCTGAACATGTAACATTGTTTTAGATGCGATAACCCCCCCCCCCCCTCCTAAGTGGATAGTTTCTTTTATTTTCATGTAGAATTAATAATCGAATCAAAATCGATAAATACAAATTCTATTCTTTGCTTCACTCTTAATCAGAGATCTCAGGTTTGAGTTCTGGGTACGGAGAAAATTATATTGGAAGCGTCATCTCCCAAAGGGCCATGTAGTACAAATTCTATTCTTTGCTTCACTCTTAATCAGAGATCTCAGGTTTGAGTTCTGGGTACGGAGAAAATTATATTGGAAGCGTCATCTCCCAAAGGGCCATGTAGTACAAATTCTATTCTTTGCTTCACTCTTAATCAGAGATCTCAGGTTTGAGTTCTGGGTACGGAGAAAATTATATTGGAAGCGTCATCTCCCAAAGGGCCATGTAGTGCTTAATTCAAATTTAATCGAGACTTCAATGCGGATTCCGGACACAAATTATAAAACAAAAAAAGTGGTTTTATTTGTAAGGAGCTATAGCTCTATGGAGTATAGTCTCTTGAGCTAGTTTTAAATATTAGAAAAAAAAAAGTGACTCATGCCAACAACATTAGCATATAGTTTTAATTGATGTAACGTGCCAATTACCCTATTTTATGTGTAATCCATTCTCTCTTTTTTTTCTTTTTGCTATGAAAACTTATATGTTAATTCATTATAATTGAAATGTCAATTTATTTTATTCTTTTAGTATTATTAGTTTATATAGATCGAACATTTTAAAAAAAGATAAACATAATCCCAGTCAAACCCAGTGTGTGGACGCAATAGTCCAGCAGCATTGTCGAAAAGACTTATATATTAATTAATTTTATGTATTTTTAGAACAAACAGATTAAATGATCTAGGAAGTATCTAAGAAGTAGTGAAGAACGTTCATTTACAATTATATAAAAAAAATTAAATTATTTTATAAAATAAATTTAAACAAAAAGAAAAACTTAAAAAATGGCCG
>NW_006239727.1:12293-52918 GCF_000226075.1 Solanum tuberosum
TAGAGTGGGGTAAGAAAAATATTTTACATTTTATTTTATAAAAGAAATATTATTTTTTTGGATAATAAATTTTTAATTTTTAATTTTAACTAATACTAATAATTTATTTAATTTTGGCTTAATCCATCGATGGCTCCTCAAAGTTGACATTATATTTCACTTAAACATCTTAACTGGATAATGTAGGATTGTGCTATGTCATTTTGACACATTTTGCTTACATGGCATAATGAGTGTAATTCACTCACTGACTAGCGCGAGAAATGGATTTTAGTTAATTTTTAATTATTATTTTTTCTACTTCTTCCCCATTTGTAAGCCACCATTTTGCCCATGTTAAATTTCATCCATTGTGAATGAAGATTTCGAACAAAATGACGGAGTGAATTCGTTTAAACTAAGCTAAAAAAAATTCATAGAACCAAAAAAGATCTTCCATTCTCTATCAAACGACCGAAAGAAAAAGGAAGGGAGAAAGTTATCGCAAGTCTTTTTGGAAAGAAAAAAAGTTTACAATGGTGTACAAATTTGGTATATTTAGACAAGAGGGGGAAGGGCGTATTTCGCAGAGCAGAAATCAGGAGGGATTAAGGGAAGGCGTTTATAATTATTTGGGTCATGTGTCACTAATTTATTGGTCAATTTTTATTTTTACCTAAAATTAATTATTTAAAAATTACTTTTGATGCAAATGACAAATGTCATCGTTTAATTTATCACTTTACACGTCATCCGCGAGTGTAATACACACATTATATTTTTGTTGATATTAAAAAAAGTGTCAAAATGACACACCGACACTTTACATGAGGTGTCTAAAATGAACATCACTCAATTAAGGTGTCTAAGTGAAACATCGTGCCAACTTTAGGGGGCTACTGATGGGTTAAGCTTTTAATTTTTGTCAAGGTTGAATATTTTGTCCATGTGGAGTGTGATGTGACATTTTTTAAAATAAAAGAGAGTGTATTACACACACCATGATGAGAGTGGTATAAAAAAGAGATGTGTGTTTCTGAAATTTAGGTGTTTTTGAAACTTATCTCTATATAAATCGAACATTTTAAAAAAAAAAAAAAACCAATCAACCCATTGTGTGGATGCAATGGTCCAGCAGCATTGTCGAAAAAGACTTACAGATTAATTAATTTAATGTATTTTTAGAACAAAGATTAGGAAGTATCTAAGAAATAGTGAAGAACGTTCATTTATACATCGTTAATTTGACGTCTCATATGATGTAGGGTTCCCACGATTTTACGTGATGTAATAAATTGTGGCTATAATTAATTTAAGTTTGAATAGTTCTATTTCAATTTAACAATCTAAAAGTGTGAAATTTAAGTTCGAATAGTTCTATTTGAATTTGAAAATGTAAAGTGTGTAATTTGTTTACATGTGAATCACCTTTAGTACATGGTACCTCAAACTTTGTAACACACATGTTTGACATTATTGCTAAAAATTATTTATTTTTAGAATCGTTTTTTTTTAAATATCTTTTCAGAAAAATACTTTTCAAAAAAAGCAATTTGTGTTTGACAAATTCATTTGAAAAATACTTTTGATAAGCAATTTGTGTTTGACTTTCTTTTTTTTTTTAAAATGCGTCTAGAGTCAAATTACGAAAAATGACAAGTATCAATGTGTTTTTAATATTAAGATTATTTTATAGAGAGAAACAATTTTAAACATCTAATACAAGAACTTTAATTACATTTTTAATTTAATTAATTAAAATGTACATATTCAAATTTTCAATCAATATTATAAATAGATAAATATTGTTGAAAATATTGAAAAGAGATTTTTTTTTTTTTGTTTTGTTATTTTTTACCTTTTTTTTTTATTCAATCTTAGCTATTATCCTTTTTTTTTGTTATAATACTCTAGAGTTTTAAAAAATTCAAATTAAAATAAAATAATACATAAATTAAGAAAAGAAAAATTCATTATTTGGGGTGCTTTTTTGTGAGGGTCTAAATCATTAATTATTACGTTTTCTCTTCTTTTTAATCCTGCAAAAATATTATTGTTACTTTTATTTCTAATTTCTGTAAAATAATGCTTAAAATAATACTAAAAAAATAAAATATAGATAATAGTATAAAAACATAAATAAAACAAAAAAATTATCATATAAAAATAAAAAATAAAATTCTTGAATGAAAATTAAACAAACTTATGAGATATGTTAATTAATTAATAAGTGATATATTGATAAATATGTATATATGTAAGGGATATTTTAGTCTTAAAAAAAATAAGTTTCTGCTTCTGCTTCTACTTTTATAAAAACCATAAATTTTTAGATTCTTCCCAATAACAGAAAAACTGTGTCTGCTTCCATTTAAAAGTAGTTTTAAGAATTTGTCAAACACTTTTTTTTTTAAAAAAACGTGTTTTTTTCTCAAAAAAAAAATTTATTTCTGACCTCCCAACTACAATGCCAAATAGGCTCTAATAGATCCTTACTTAAATACGCCAAGAATATCTTTTTATTCTTCCATTTCAATTTGTTTGTCCTATTTTTCTTCTGAAGTTTTAAAGAATAATGCCTCTTTCTTTTTTTTCTAAAACTCTTTAATTTCAACTATACACTTGACATGTTTAAGACCACAAGATTCAAAAACCTTCTTTATTTTCTTAACTCTATGTTGTCAGGTCGGCTGTAGCATGAAGCAACTAAAGCTCCCAGGGCTTGAAAATTTTCTAATATGTTCATATACTATATTTCAATTTAATACATCATTATTCATCAATATAAATTATTATTTTTAGACTTTTAGATCACCCAATAGATCTCTATCGATAAACCTCTTTAAAATATGAGATTTGAAATCTACGAATTAGATCTGAGCGAAGAAATAAAGGAAGACAACAAGATACGAAAGAAGAACTTAAAGAAATAATGTCAATTGAAGAAATAATGTGTATCACCACACCCACCTTCTCTGCCCAAAACATACATTATATATCATTTTCCAAGAATACCCAAGCCGCACCAACAACAATACACATAAAACAACCTCAAATATTCTTTATCATACAACCAATTATTGAACTCACCACCCCCTTGAGTTCTTTATGACAACACACACATAATTCCTCACTCAAACTCATACATAAGGAGGACAAAAAAAAAGAGTAGTCCCCTTACCTTAATTTGTGCAACTTTCCCATTTAACTTGGAATCTTCAAGAACTTCAACTTCCCTTCACACTTAAACCAAAGAAGAAGAGAAAAGTATCTTAATAACCAAGGAAGTGAGCAATAGCTTCTGGAAATATTATGCCTTTATACTTATGCTTGAGCATGAATAACATGTTTTCCTAATCATCCATGGGAGATTTAAGCTAAATCCATAAGTGTTTTCACTTACCTTGTCTTTCAGAGATGAGGATTTCTTCAAGAACCCTAGAAGAACTTTAAGGCTGTTGTTTTAATCCTTGAGAGAAAAGAGAGAGAGAGTTAGAGTTAATCCTCAATATTGTGTGTTAAAATGAGTGAGAATAGCAGTCAATATATCTTATATTGAGATTTCTTCACCTTTAACAATATCCTCTAGATAGCTTCATTTTCAGTCATTAATTGGTCAAGTAGGTGATGCACCTACTTGCTTTCACTTGGGCTTAAATATTGGGCCTTGACAGATTTGGCTGTTGGGCTTAAATTTCATTTTCCTTTTATTTAACTTAGTTTGGGCCTCAAATGAGTCCATTAGCATAGGCCCAATCTGATCCATAAACCTTGGCCTTTTTAACTTGATCCATATATGCACCTACTTGGTCCTTTGGACTGGTCAATAAGTCAAAGTAGGTGATGCACCCACTTGTCACCTGCTTGCTTAGTTAAGTCAAGCAAGCAGCTCACTTATTTTATTTCATTTTCTAAATATTAATCCCTTTTACTTTAACTTAGCACTTAACTTTCAACTTTAAGCTAAATTACCACCTTACTGTCTCTTTAAATACTCCTGTTGGAGTTAACTTGCAGTACACATGCTGAAACGTGCAAGGCATCACATCACCTTCCGAGCTAGTTTAAACCAACACTAATCATATAAGAATCATGGTCCCTTACCTATACTATAAGGCTATGTCAAGTATCATAAGAATATAACAAACATATGCATAATACGGGCTGTTACATCCTTACCCCCTTAAAACATTCGTCCTCGAATGTTACCATGGTTATCCAGCCCAAACAAATTCAAGACTAAGTTAGTACTACTAATAATCACATAATACGTATAGACTTATACTTACTTGTCAACGCCTCAACTACGCATCTTCATCCTTCTCATCGATCTGAAAGAGATGAGGATACTTTAATTTCATTGCTTCTTCCGCTTCCCATGTAACTTCTTCTACTTGTTGGTTCCTCCATAATACTTTTACAGAAGCTACTTCTTTATTTCTTAACTTCCTAACTTGTTGATCCAAAAGAGCAATGGGTACTTCTTCATAAGTGAGATCTCTCGTAACCTGTACATCTTCAGTAGGAGTAATATGAGATGGTTCACCTATGCATTTTCGAATCATTGAAACATGAAACACCAAATGAACAATTGATAACTCTAACTCATACGTAACTTGGCCAATTCTTCAGATAACCTTATATGGATGTATAAAGCGTGGACTCAACTTTCCCTTTTTACCAAACCTCATTACCCTTTTCATTGGTGACACCTTCAAGAACACCCAATCCCCTATAGAAAATTCTAGTCCTCTCCTTCTAACATCCGTATATGATTTATGTCAACTTTGAGCTATTTCTAGCCACTACTGTATCACTTTGACTTTTTCCATAACTTGATGAATAAGATCTGGCCCAAATAAGGCAGTTTCACCTATTTCGAACCAGCCAATTGGGGATCTACATTTTCTACCATATAAAGCTTTATAAGGTACCATTTTAATACTTGAATGGTAGCTATTGTTGTATGCAAACTCGATCAATGGCAAATGATCATCCCAACTACCTTTGAAGTCCAATATACAAGCTCGCAGCATATCCTCAAGTGTTTGAATTGTACACTCGGCCTGACCTTCTGTTTGGGGGTGAAAGGTTACACTTAAATTTACTTGTGTGCCCAAACTCTTCTGAAATGACTTCCAAAAATTTGCAGTGAATGGAGCTCCCCTATCAGATATAATAGAGATTGGCACTCCATGTAGACGTACTGTCTCTTTAATATACAACCTCGCATATTCTTCAACTGTATAAGTAGTCTTGACCGGCAAGAAATGCGCTGATTTGGTCAGTCTATCAACAATTACCCATATAGAATCAAACTTCCGAAATGAACGAGGCAAACCAGTGACAAAATCCATGTTGATCATGTCCCACTTCCAAATTGGAAGTTCTATACACTGCATATAACCTCTGAGCTTTTGGTGCTCTACTTTTACTTGTTGACAATTTGGACATTGAGCCACAAATTCCGCAATGTTCTTCTTCATGTTCCCCCAGCAATACATTTCTTTCAAGTCATGATACATTTTAGTTGACCCCGAATGTGCAAAATATCTAATGATGTGCTTCCATCATAATCCTCTTTCTCAATTCAACTACGTTAGGTACACACAATCTGTTTTGACACCAAAGTACTCCCTCTTGCATAAGCTCAAATGCCTTTGTCCTACCCTATTGTACACTCTCATTAAGTTGTAATAGAATAGGATCAGTGTACTGCTTCTCTTTCACTTCCACTACTAATGAGGATTCTGCCGCATTTTGCACAACAACCCCTTCGTCTGGAGATTCAAGAAGGCGAACCCCCAAGCTAGCTAGTTGGCATAGATCCTTAGTTATTCCTTGTCTTTCTACAGACTGCCCATAAGTGCTTGCCATTATTTTAAGATTTAAAGCATCAGCTACTACATTTGCTTTCCCGAGATGATACAAGATATTAATGTCATAATCTTTTAATAGCTCCAGCCATCTTCGCTGCCTCAGATTTAGGTCCTTTTGCTTAAAGATATATTGCAAACTCTTGTGATCAGTGTATATGTCAACATGAACTCCATACAAGTAGTGGCGCCATATCTTCAAAGCAAACACAACTGATGCTATCTCTAGATCATGGGTTGGATAATTTTTCTCATGTGGCCGCAACTGCCTTGAGCCATAAGCTATTACTTTACCATGTTGCATCAATACACAACCTAAGCCCACTCCCGAAGCATCACAATACATTGCATAGCCTTTCGTGCCTTCTAGAAGTACCAATACAAGTGTAGAAGTTAATTTATTCCTCAGATCTTGGAAGCTTCTTTCACATTCATCACTTCACTGAAACTTGGTTTCTTTGTGTGTTAGCTTTGTTAAGGGTGCAGCAATGGAAGAGAAACCTTCAACGAACCTACTGTAATAAACTATCAATCCAAGGAAACTACGGATCTCCGTAGGCGTTGTAGGTCTTGGCCAGTTTTTCACGGCTTCTATCTTCTGGTTATCAACCCTTTTTCCTTCATCGGATACAATATGACCTAAGAATTCCACAGATTGCAACCAGAACTCACAATTAGAGAACTTTGCATACAACTTACGATCACAAAGAATTTGTAAAACCTGCCGCAAGTGATTACCATGGTCCTCTTTCGATCTTGAATATACCAAAATGTCATCTATGAATACTATCACAACACATCTAAAAATGGCTTCAACACCCTATTCATCATATCCATAAAAGTTGCTGGTGCATTTGTTAGCCCGAATAACATGACTAAAAACTCAAAATGACCATATCGTGTTCGGAAAGCTGTCTTGGGTATATCTTTGTCTTTGACCCTTACTTGGTGATACCCCGACCTCAAGTCGATCTTTGAAAAACACTAAGCACTTTGTAACTGATCAAACAAATCATCAATTATATGAAGGGGATATTTGTTCTTAATCGTTACCTTATTCAACTGTCGGTAGTCGATACACATTCTTAACGAGCCATCTTTCTTGCATACAAATTAAACTGGTGCTCCTCATAGGGAACATAATAGGCCTTATGAATCTTTTTTCTAATAAGTCTTTTAATTGCTCCTTCAACTCCCATAATTCTGCCGGGGCCATTCTATATGGAGGGATGGATATAGGTTGAGTATCTGGAATCACATCAATACTAAACTCTACTTCTCGTTCTGGAGGAAAACCCGGAAGATCTTCAGGAAATACATAGGGAAATTCATTTACCAGTGGAATGGATTAAAGAGTTGGTGGCTCCGCATCTATATTTTTCACTCTTACTAGATGACATATGTATCATTTGGACATCATCTTCTTTGCCTTAAGATAAGAAATAAATTTACCTCTTGGTGTCCCAATATTACCTTTCCATTCAAGGAAGGCCTATTTTGGAAAATGGAAATGCACCATCTTAGTTTGGCAATCTACCGTGGCATAACAAGAAGCTAACCAATCCATACCCATTATAACATCAAAATCCACCATTTCTAGCTCAACAAGGTCAGCCAATGTATCATGATCACAAACAGTTACAATGAAATTACGATAAACCCTTTTAACTATAATAGACTCACCAATCGGTGTAGACACTTCAAATGGCTTCACTAATAATTCTGGTGTTCTTTTGAACTTTTCAGCAATAAATGGAGTAACATATGATAGTGTAGACCCCGGATCAATTAATACTTATACAATATGTGAAAAGATGGACAATGTACCTGTAACCACATTCGACGAGGCTTTTAAATTTTGTTGATCCCCAAGAGCATATGTGCGATTCTAAACTCCACTAGAACTAGCTGCTCCCCTACCTCCTCTACCACTACCAGTAGGCATCTGTAGTCCCCTACCTAAAGAAGGTGTTGATGAGGAAGATGCAGCAACTGATCTAGTAGGTTGTGCAACACCACCCATGCCCCTATGAAGGCAGTTTCTCATCATATGCCCCGGTATACCACACCAAAAACAAACATTTGTCCCAAACCTACACGCACCTAGATGATTTCTTCCACATTTCTTACAAGGCTGTCGAGGAGGCCTTGATTGGCTCGTACTTCCCTGCTCTTGATGACCCGCTATTTGTGAACTTTGGCTTTCACTTCTTTGCCCAAACTAATTAGCCCTAAACCCTTGAAACCGTGGTGGAGCACTAGCTATAGAGTAGAAAGATGATGGCCTAAGTGGTCTATTAAAGAACCGAGGCCTAAACTCACCTTGGGATGGTGTAAACTTCCCTATGGATCTGGCCCTCTTAGAATGCCCTATTTCTGACTCTTGTGTCCTTCTTCTTTGCCTTTGATCCTCCAACTTTTGCGCAAAAGCTTGCATCCTTGCTATATCCATATCTTTATTCAACGAAGCAATGGTACAATCTCTAACCAGATATGAATCTAATCTATCCACATATCGATGAACTCTATCCTCCATAGTAGCTACTACATTAGGAGCATACCTGGCCAAGGAATTAAATTTGAGACTGTACTCTCTCATGCTCATACTTCCTTGGTGGAGATTTAAGAACTGATCCTCACGGGCCTCTCGGATCTCCAATGGCAGGTAATGGTCAAGGAATGCCTTTTTGAACTCTTTCCACATAGTTGAAGGTGAATCGGTTCCCTTATATTGCTTCCAAGCTTCATACCATAATATAGCCACACCCTTTAATCTATATGCTGCTAGTTTAAGTGCTTCTTTACCACTTACATGCATAACATCCAAAGTGTGTTGAATCTGATCTATAAAGTCTTGTGGATCTTCATTAGGATCTGACCTGGTGAATGATGGAGGGTCCAAATTAAAGAAATCATGTATCCGCGTGCCAGCTGCTCTATCTACACCACTAGTACCTGCAACTGGACCTTCTTTCCTTTGACCGTGGCTAGTAACTATATGAGTCAATAATTGGACTGCATTCCTCAAATCTTGCTCGATAGCATTAATAGTGGGTTCCTGAGGTGCAACTTCCCTCCTTAGATCTTCTAGAGATGGAGGGGTCGGGGAAGTCTGTGATAGAAACTCATTGTGAGCCCCGCTCTATTCAGCATGCCTAGGTAGTGCTTGGCTGGTCCCTATACTTTTGCTGTTTCTCGTAACCAGCATATTTGCTATAATAAAATAATTTAGAAATTATATATGATTAACCTACAACATTGGTTCTATCACGCGATCTAAGAAATGAAAGAAAAGAGACAACTCTTACATGTCCTGTACCCTCCTGTTTATAAATATGGTGCACAACACATCCATAAGCAAAAATCTACACAGACATGGCTTTGTAGACATCCTAGGATGACCTGCTCTCATACCACTTTTATCACGCCTCAAATCCCATAAAGACGGACAGACACCCGATTCCCTCAAGACCCAAGAGAACCAACATGTAACATATGCTTACTATGCTTATAACTATGACACTCTTGTGACAAGTTCACAAAGGATGCAGCGATAGGAACCAACATAAGTAGATCCAAAACATATATATAAGACTTGGCCGTTGAGGCCACAACTTGTCTAAGACGCAACTGAACCATATACATAAGTCTACAAAGCCTCTAAAAGATAGAAAACCTTAGAGTAGGTCGGGACAGACCCCGCCTTACTCTTAACTATGATACAATACCAAAATGAATCTACCAAGGACTCAGTAGAGCTCCAAATCAATCTGGAGCTCACCAAAAGTAACTGAGTGTCGTGTGCTCCTACTGAGAAGGTCTACTAGCTGAAGTAGCTGTGCATGCAGCATCCCTGCGAGGGACGTCAGTACGAGAAAATGTACTGAGTATGTAAGGCAATAACATATATAAATAAGAGTTCGAATGAAACCGAGTGTCAATACATGTGTGCATAAATCAAAACAGAAGATCACATTTGTTAACTCTTGTAGGATCATATATGTTACATTCTTGTCTTTACCTTTCTGTGTGTTATGATCATTATAAGGCATGTGATACAAATGACTAGGTGATCAGTGGTAGAAGAGGATGACCCATGCTAGGCATTTAAACCCCAGGGATACGATCCTCATAATTACACAAATTGGGATCGGCCCATGCTAGGCTTTTGCCCTTGAGCTGCCACCCTTCTATACCAATTGGGATCGGCCCATGCTAGACTTTCGCCACTGAGCTGCCACCCTTCTATACCTATTGGGATCAGCCCATGCAAGGCTTTCGTCCCTGAGCTGCCACCCTTATTTATACAGATTGCTTAACTTAGATTCTTTAATCTTTGAGATTGTTGTTTCGGTGGTCATAATCATTTTTTTATATTTGGAACTACGGACCAGTAGTAGAAGACATGAAAATAATACTTCAAGGCAATAACAATGACATAAGGAGCTATGTAGCATCAATGCATTACTTATGAGCTTAAATGACACGATTGACTTCAACTGACTAAGAGAAGGATTCATCAAACTTGCTTTTGCAAATACCATTTCAATACCAACATATAGGAGGATAATTACACAAGTATAGAGTAGTGAACATATAATGAAGTAATTCTATACACTAAGAAGAGGGGGAAATATTGTCGGTTATTTGGAGATCGTACGTTGCCACTATGTTTCCTATACTAGGAATAGAACTTGGGAAATTCCCTTATTGATTTTGATTGCAAGTATCAAATTTCATCCCGAAGAATATTGAATCGAATAGCCTTACATACCTTATTCTCTAACCAATACAACTATCACGATTTACTCTCCCCTTTTAGGTTTTAATCTACAGTATAAGTCATGATAAACTAAAATTAGCAGCTATCACACCGTGAGCCTCATAAAATAGTAGCTAACTTGATGGATAATGAGCCCATGCAGCCCTCAAAATAATATATATCACCACACCCTCCTTCTCTGCCCAATACATACATTATATATCCTTTTCCAAGATTACCCAAGCCGCAACAACAACAATACACATAAAACAGCCTCAAATATTCTTTATTATACAACCAATTATTGAACTCACCACCCCCTTGAGTTCTTTATGATAGCACACTCATAATTCCTCACTCAAACTCATACATAAGGAGGACAAAAAAAAAGAGCAATCGCCTTACCTTAATTTATGCAACTTTCCCTTTTAACTTGGAATCTTCAAGAACTTCAACTTCCCTTTACACTTAAACCAAAGAAGAAGAGAAAAGTATCTTAATAACCAAGGAAGTGAGCAATAGCTTCTGGAAATATTATGACTTTATATTTATACTTGAGAATGAATAACATGTTTTCCTAATCATCCATGGGAGAATTAAGCTAAATTCTTAAGTGTTTACACTTACCTTGTCTTGCAGAGATGAGGGTTTCTTCAAGAACCCTAGAAGAACTTTAAGGCTGATGTTTTAATCCTTGAGAGAAAAGAGAGAGAGAGAGCTGGAGTTAATCCTTAATATTGTGTGTTAAATTGAGTGAGAATAGCAGCCAATATATCTTATATTGAGCTTATTCACCTTTAAGGATATCCTCTATAAAGCTTCATTTTTAGTGACTAATTGGTCAAGTAGGTGATGCACCTGCTTATGTACATCAAGCAGTTAAAAAGGTCAAACTAGGTGATGCACCTACTTGCTTTCACTTTGGGCTTAAATATTGGGCCTTGACAGATTTAGGCTGCTGGGCTTAAATTTATTTTCCTTTTATTTAACTTAGTTTGGGTCTCAAGTGAGTACGTCAGCATAAGCCCTATCTGATCCATAAACCTTGGCCTTTTTAACTAGATCCATATAGATCAAGTAGGTGATGCACCTACTTGGTCCTTTGGACTGGTCAATAAGTCAAAGTAGGTGATACACCTATTTGTCACCTGCTAGCTTAGCTAAGTCAAGCAAGCAACTCACTTATTTTATTCCATTTTCTAAATATTAATCCCTTTGGCTTTAACTTAGCACTTAACTTTCAACTTTAAGATCAATTACCACCTTACTGTCTCTTTAAATACTCCTGTTGGAGTTAACTTGCAGTACACATGCTGAAACGTGCAAGGCATCACATCAACTTCTGAGCTAGTTTAAACCAACACTAATCATATAAGAATCATGGTGCCTCACCTATACTATAAGGCTATGTCAAGTATCACTAGAATATAACAAGCATATGCGTAATACTGGCTGTTACAAAACCCTTGGCAAAACATATATCAATGAACTCTATTTTATCATGTAGAATTGCTTCTAGTACAGTCAACCTAGGTATCTCAAATGAATCAAAATGGGAACAACAATTACCATAGATTCCTAGGTTATTCAACAATAGACCATTCACATCATCTTCATCAAACAGAGCTGATGTCTGATGATAAAGCGGATCTACTGCAAACTATACAAATTAATCATTTACAGAATATAAGAAGCATGTTTATCAACAAATTTCTTTACATTTAGAGACTCCAATGATGATTCCATAAAGCCGATAACGATGATTTTTTGGGATTGTATATCAAAATTGACTGTGTCACAGTTTTTTTAAAACTCATATAAAGATAATTTAGAATTTCTTTAACCCACGTTAGGATAATTGAAATCGACAATGAAAAAATTCTTAAGGAATAACCCACCAACAGAAACATTAATATACTTACAAGTGCGATAATAACCTTATTTACTTGAACAAAATTTAACATACAAAAAGGGTAAAATTTCAAACCTTTTCTTGAAAAGAAACTAGATGAATGATTGTTACCAAGATAGTCGATAAATTTAATTTGCTCCCAGAAACTAGATGAACATGATGGTGACGGGGAAGACGAGACATTCTACAATATGAAACTCTGTTCGTGTTTTTTTTTTTAAATCAAAATTGGGCATACAGGCCCTTTATTGACTAGAAATTACTAGGCCTCATAAAGGCCCAGCCCAACAAATCCTAAAAGACAGAAAAGATAAGAAACTAAAAAGACAAACAAAAACAAAATTAGAAAGTATTCTAAAGCCCCAACTCCAACTTCAAGCTCTATTTCTCATCTGCCATGGTGGTTGTCGAAGTCGGATCTGCCGGTGACTGTCCTTGATTCATCAAAGACTGCAACAAGCTGTGGTTGGGATGATTCCACAAGAGGCACTCTAATTTCTCACGAATGCCATGGAAACATAGCCCGTTGAACACTTCGCCTCAGCTTGAACAAACCAAGTAAGATTCGATTCACTCCATGTCTCATTGCATCAAGTTTTTCCTCTGATCTTTGGCTCCATCACAAAGATTTACCCTTTCCTACAGATTGAGCCGAAAATCTAGCTAATACCACTGCACAGTCCAGGTATTTCTTTGTTAATGTTGCTAAAACTCATTTCTTTATTACTCGGAGTAATTGTTATGCCGCTTTGTACTGATGTATTAGAGACAAGAATGTGATTTTGAATGTCTATTGTTGTTGTCCCTTGCTTTTACTATATGTTGTGACTACTTTCACTGTCGGCATACTTTGTATTTTGCATTTTTTTTATTCGCAGATTTTCAATTCCTGCTTTATCCATATTAATCAACACCTTTGCTTCCTTTTGTAGTTCTTGAAAAGATGAGAAAATTCTGCTTTGTGTGCTTGCAAAAGAGAAAGTATTGTTAGCTAAAAAATCTGCAACCTTGTTGCCTTCTCAGAACACATGAGCAACCACCACCTCTCTCCTTTATCAAATGTTTAATTTTCCTAATTTCCCCTGTCACACTCCATGGGACTTCCCATTCCCAACAAATCATATTCTTTACTACTAGGGAACTAGTTTCCAACATAACAGGGAAATAGTCTTTGGCCCTACAAAACTCCAGTCCCATAGTGATGACCATGATCTCTGCCTTGAGGTTGTTATCATCCTCTAATCTTTTAGCTTCAGCATACACAAAATTACCGTCCATATCCCTAATGCAAAAAGCACCTGAACTAGGCCCTAGGTTACCTTTAGAGGCACCATTTGAATTGCACTTATAACCAGCCATATTCTTAGCCCATTTTACCACTCTACATTTTAGAATTGGAATATACTTTTCCAGAAACTTTACCAACATATGCCAGGAACCTGGAATATTCCTCAACCAAGGATACAAGTTTTTTGCCATAAGGTGTAATGATCCTCCCACCTCCATGCTCATAGAAATCTGGGACATCTTTCCACCATGCTTGATCTTGTTCCTTCTTTTCCAAATTTTCCATAAAATGAACAGAGGAACTGCCTTATAAATGGGCTTAAGCTTAGGTAAAACCTCTACCTTCCACCATTTCCATACAATGTCTTTTAGATGATGGAAAGGACCTTCAATCCCTACACCAGCTGCAAACTCAGACCATATTCTGCAAGATGCTTCACAGTAGATGAACAAATGTTCTATGGTTTCTGGATATCCTAGTCCACAACAAACACAAAGAACATTATCCCATATTGTATTCTTAACCAGAACTTCTCCAATAGGAATCATTTTCTTCCATAACCTCCACATAAAGAAAGAGACCTTATAAGGCATCCCTCTTATCCAAATGTTTTTGAACAGTTCATTAGATTCGTTTTTTTGTCTCAGAAAGTTCCAGGAAGATTTAATAGAAAACTTGCCTGATCTATTTAACATCCACCAAGGTTTGTCCCACTCTTCAGAATTTGGGATTAATACTACATGCTTAGCAATATGAGAGCACACCTCTTTAGTAAATATATTAATCATTAACTCCCAATTCCAATCTCCTTGATTGTATACTTGTTTCACCTCTTCTAAATAATAATCACCCTCATAATTCATAGGCAGATAATAATGCAAGGCACCAATTTGAGTCTAGTTATCCAACCATAGATTGGAATGACCAATCTTAGGCTCCCACCATATCTACTGGTCTATCTTATCTCTAGCTTCTAGCATTAGCTTCCAGACTTGTGATTCTCCTTTCCATTCTACAATTTGAGGACCCAATTTTTGCAATATTTGTTCCATAGAAAATTAGACCATATTGATTTTTAGGTCCTAAAATTCCACCATAATTTAGCAAATAAAGCTTTAGAGACATCAAATAAAGATCTAATACCTAACCCTCCTTCCTCCTTGGGTAAAAAAAATATTAGGCCAAGTAACCCAATGTTTATTTCTCCCATTTTATTTATAATTCCATAGAAATCTAGCAAAGATTCTATATAAATCATGGATAACATGCATGGCAGGACTCATGACAGAAATAAGATAAATAGGGATACTATTGAGTACAGATTGAATCAAAACCATTTTACCTCCAAATAATAATAATTTTCCTTTCCAAACCTGCAGTTTGTTTTGCACCTTCTTAATCAATTCTTTGAAATGAATCTTCTGTTTCTTTGCATATCCAATAGGACAACCCAAATAATTAAAAGGGAATGATCATCTACTAAACCCTGTAATCTCCTCTACAGCATCTACATGAATAATAGTTGCCTTATTAAACATGTAAAATGCACTTTTTCCTTTGTTGATTAATTGACCAGATTGAGCTTCATAGTCTTCCAATGTATTCATGACCAACCTTAGAAAACCCTTGTCAGCTGACATAAAAATGATAGTATCATTAGCATAAGCTAGATGATTAATGTTATCATTCCACTTAGGCATCCCATAACCCTTATAATCCTTGTTAAACAAGTCATTCAGGGCCCTAGTAAAAACCTAAGCTGATAAGGTAAAAAGGGTAGGTGATAGTGGATCACCCTGTTTGACACCCCTCGTAGAATTGAAAAAACCATGTGTTTGACCATTAATCAGAACAGAGTACCAATTATTAGCAATCAACCTCCAAACCATGTCAACCACATTCTTATCAAATCCCATTTTCTCCAAGACTTTAATTAAGAATTGTCAATTAACTCTGTCATAAGCCTTTGTCATGTATAACTTGATCACCACATTTTTAGGCTTACCTCTAATTCTAACATCATAAACAATCCCCTGAGCTAACAAGACATTTTCTGTTATATTTCTTCCCTTCAGAAATCCAGACTGATTTTTAGAAATAATGATAGGTAGCACTCTTTCCAATCTATCATGTACAATCATGGAGATCACCTTATTAATGAAACTACTCAAACTAATTGGCCTCATATCACTAAATGAGTGAACAATATCTTTCTTTGGAACCAACACCAGATTTATATGAGTAATGGACTTTGGTAGAGTAAAGCCATTAAAAAAGGCAGTCACCGCATTAAAAATATCATTTCCAACAATATCCCAACACGATTGAAAGAAAAAGCCAGTAAATCCATCAGGACCACTAGCACTATTACCATTTAGCTTGAAAACTACCTTCTTCACCTCCTGCTTCGTAGGACAGACTTTTAGTAGCATATTATCCTCCTCCAAAATTACATGAGGGACATGTTTTATATGACCACCAAAACAGCAATCTCAAAAGAGTTATGAACATCAAAATAACAATCAATCTAAGTGAAGCAATTTGTATAATAATGGGTGGCAGCCCAAGGGCAAATGCCTAGCATGGGTCGATCTCAATTGATATGGAAGGGTGGCAGCTCAGGGGGGAAAGCCTAGCATGGGTAAATCCCAATTGGTATAGAAGGGTGGCAGCTCAAGGGTGAAAGCCTAGCATGGGCCGATCCCAATTGGTTGAATTATGAGGACAGCATCCCAGGGGTTAAATACCTAGCATGGGTCATCCTCTTCTACCACTAATCAGCTGGTCATTTGTATCATATGCCTTATAAAGATTAGAACACGTAGAAAAGTAAAGAAAAGAATGTAACATACACGAGTCCAAAAGTATAAGCAAAGATGGTCTCTAATCCTTACCCATTTGTATTTGGTTTCACTTGAGCTCTCATTTTACATATGTTTGTATTATGTCTTACATATTCAATATATTCTTTCGTACTGACGTCCCTTATTAGGGACGCTACATTTCATGCTACATGTACAGGGGCTCAACTAGTAGATCTCCCCAATAGAAGCACATGATCCTCAGCGGTTGTTGGTGAGCTCCAGGTTGATTCGGGGATTTGCCGAGTCTTTACTATGCGTATTTTGATAGTTGTACAGTCATGGATTCTAGTAGAGGTTTTGTAGATATTTTAAAAGTATCATCTGTATTCATAGTTTTACCTGTCACATGTTTGGTTCAGCTAGTCGACATATGTTGTATATATAGATTCTCAGTAGCAAATCTATATGCATAGTAGTTCACTTTCTCATCATATGTCACTTGTAAAGCATGTGTTCATATGGTACTTGTCCGCCAAACCTAGGGTGGGTGTGACACTTTAGCAAAGTCAAATCAGTAGCACCATCTTCCACAGCAAATTGATTCTTAAAAAAATTGATTGCTTGCTCAGCCACCTGATCATTGCCTTCAGCCCACTGCCCATCTTCCTTAAGCATTCGACTCACAGATAGTCTCTTTCTTCTCCCATTCACTAGGCAGTGAAAAAATCTAGTATTTTTATCCCCTTCAATATGCCACTGAAAACCTGCTTTTGTCTCCAATATTCTTCTTCAAAGTGTATATATTTTTGTAGCTCAGCCTGAGATTGTTGTAAAATCATACTGTTAGAACATGTAGGATTTTTTTCAAATAGATCTTCTTTCAGCATCACAATCTCTTCCCTAATAATAAGTTGCTTGAAAATATCACCAAAACTCTCTTTGCTCCATCTGGATAGAGCTATTTTAGTGTTCTTCATCTTTTGTTTCAAGCTAATGAAGACATCAAAAGAGTCTTGTGATTTCCAGCTATTAGCAACTATTTCCAGAAATCCTTTTTCTCCACCCAAAACTTCAAAAATTTGAAAGGCTTCCTCACATCTGAGCTTTGCCCACCACTAGTTAGAAGCATGGGGGCATGGTTAGAGCCAGTCCTTGGCAACTGTTCCATTTCAAGGTTGCCTAATAAGCCAATAAAAGATTGATTCACCATAATTCTATTCAATCTCTTAAAGATACACTCCTCATCAATTCTACCATTCCACCAACTAAAAGGGCTGCCCTTAAAATTAATGTGTAGTAATTCACAAGAATTCATGCAGAAGGCAAAATCTTCATACTCATGAGGGTACACTGGGAGACCCCCTATTTTCTCCTCATCATTCATAATGACATTAAAATCTCCCCCCACTATCCAGGGCATATTGTAATTAACACTAATATTATATATATCATCCCACAGATTGATTCTTTCCAAGGCATCACATTTTGCATACACTACTGTAGCCAAAATGATATCACCAGTCTCTTGGAAGTGAAGTTGAAATGTCAATTGTTGATCTGAGTCTGATATCACCCTAACATGAATATGTTCCTGAACAAATATCCAAATCTTGTCATTCTGATTATGAGTTGCATAGGACATGCCTAGCTTTCTTTTATACCTGTGAATTTGATTCCCTTCTTGAAATGGTCCCATCAATGCAATGAAAGAGAATTTGTGATGTCTGTTGAGCATTTGGATCCTCTGGAATTAATTTTGAGTTTTGACAGCTCTCACATTCCAAAACAAAGTCTTCATCTTCATTTAGAACTTATTTTCACAGCCCTTTTAGGGTTTACTCTGACAGGTCTATTATCCACAATAACTTTTCCTTTGACTCCTTTGGAAATTGATTGAACAGTTAGACCAGCATTCTTCATTATTTGATCTTCTTTAAAGGTGTTATTTTCTTCTTCTGTATCTTCTACATCTTCACCCTCGTGGTTGTATGTGCTGACCTGATAATCTTCTTCAATAAGTTGATGAGAAACAAGATTAAGTAATGTTCTAATAGGGCTGGACTTTTTGCAGGTATTCATAATTTCTCTCATTCCCTATATTGTTGTTACCTCTTTGGATGCATTATATTCAAGTGCAAACACTACCTCACTCCCAACTATTTGAAGTGGTTCCTGGAAGGTAGCTATTTTATCAAAATTATATGTTGATGTTTTTGTATTGGTTGTTGCAGGTCCACCATGTTGTGCTAACTTCAGATCCCTGTCATCCTTCTTGAACCTTTCTTCATTATGCTCAGTTGTTACCAGGGGAAGATTCTCATTCCTGAGAACTATCTCCATTCCAATAGTAGGTGCATTCATGTCTGTATTTCCATCCCCAATGTGATAATGTATGTGCTTGTTCTCCTGCTGATCTTCTGTAGAATGATCTCTTTGATCAAAGGTCTAGATGACCTAATCTTTAGTGGACTTTTGTTGCTGCTCATCATCCTTTATGTTTAAGGTTTTGTCTTTGAGTGTAACCTCATCATCTTTTGTTAGTTGTGACATTCCTGATTCTTCACCCTTATTGTGATTCATGTCTATCTTATTGATTGCATTTACCTCCTATTGTTGCATTTTCATGCTTGTATCTTCATTATTTAATGCTGCAAATGAATTTCCTGTGCTGACACTTTCTTCCCCCTTTTTTTTTTATCTTCAGTTTTTTGTCTTGGTGCATTTTTATTCATGGGAAGCCACCTCTTAAATTGTCTTCCTACCCTTATGGAAGCGTGGGTTTTTTTTTTCCAGACATGGGAGGGTATATTGGGGAAAAGAAAATCAGAGAAAGTTTAGTAGGTTTTTTATTGATTAAATATTTTTTAACGACTGGCTATTATGATAAGATATTATCTCGAGGCTAAAATTAGCTTTAATGATCGGGAAAAAAATTGGTCATTGTAATTATATCTATAACGACGGAATTCACGTCCCTTTGTTAAGAAATGGTCGTTAAAAGTCATATTTATTTGGTCAAAGTTCATGTGCAATGCCATCTTGATCGTTTAATGAATATATTGTGGCCACCATTTATAGTTTGACCAATTAAAATTATGTTTAAACTTATTGTTAAATCGTTTTGTAGTAGCGTAATTTTGTGCTTGACTATTTAAGGCATTTGGACTTTTAAGTTAATCTTCCCATAATGTAATAATTATGTTTTGTTTTAAATTGACCAATAAATTAAAGTGGTTGTTATGCTAAGCAATTATATGTGTACTTAGTGCAAAATAGTTTGTTGGTCACCAAAGTGACCAAACTAAAATGTATAAAATTATGCACATGCACAAAAAAAATTATGATACTATGTGTGCTTTGTATTTATATAGTTTATTCGTCACCAAGGTGGCCAAACTAAAGAAATTAACGTCTACACATATCATGTTTATGATCACTTGATGCATGTATTATGTTTCTATAGTTTGTTAGTCACCAAAGTGGCCAAACTAGAGAAATTAACATCTACACATATCATGTTTATGATCACTTGATGCATGTATTATGTTTCTATAGTTTGTTAGTCACCAAAGTGATCAAACTAAAATGTATAAATTAAAATTATTCGCATGCACAAAATTTTATGATATTATGTGTGCATTTGTATCTATATAGTTTGTTCGTCACCAAAGTGGTCAAACTAGTATGGTTAAGAAAAATGTGCATTCATAAAATTGTCATTTATCTATGAAAGTTAATGAAATGCCTATATTGAAAATAAATAGATAAATTTACTTTCACTATTGCTAGAACTTAAGAATTTAACCAAAGGTGAATTAATCATTCTACGAATAGTGAACACTATGAGGTAAATTAATATTCTCAATCAAAGATATATTGTATATCCAAAGATGTCGTATATGTTTGGTTAAATATATTTAATTGCCTATTAAAGATTTAAAATCTGACATTTAAATTATGATAGTGTGTCATAGTATCTACCCAAAGGAGAATTACGATGTACTTTTATCGTTTTACTAAATTCACATTATTTTTTATTTGTGAGCATGTATATTTATTTGCAGTTATTCCTTTTCATTCACATTCTTTGTCTGTTACTGTGTTCAATGGATTGAACTTCTTTGAATGACATGAACAAGTAGTTCCACTTAGGTATGATGGATCTTGACTTGGCTCTACTAAATGATAAACCTACTGTCATTACTTATAAGAGCAGTGAAAATGAGAAGTTTTTCTATAAATCATGGGAGCGCTCTAACAGATTGAGTCTTATGTTCATGCGAATGATTGTTGCTAACAACATTAAGAGTATTATTCCACAAACAGAAAGTGCCAGGGAATACCTGAAGTTTGTGGAAGAACATTTTCGTTCTACTGATAAGTCTCTCGTTGGTACACTAACGACTGAACACACGACCATGAAGTTTGATGGGTCGCGCAGTATGCAAAATCATATCATCGAGATGACTAATATTGCAACAAGACTTTCGACCTTGGGGATGAAAGTGGATGACACCTTCTTGGTTCAGTTTATTCTGAACTTATTGCCTCTTAAGTATGGATCATTCCAAATAACTATAACACTATTAAGGATAAGTGGGATGTTAGTGAATTGTCCAGTATGCTTACTCGAGAGGAGTCAAGACTTAAGAAATAAGGAGATCATTCCATTAACCTCATGGGTCAAGGAGCTGGTAAAGGACTTAAAGTGAAGGCCAGCAAGTTTTTTTAAAAAAAACACTTGCTAAAGTTCCATAGGATGCTCATAAGAAACTCAAGAATGATGTGTGTCGTTTCTGTAGAAAGGAATGACACTTTCACTAAATGAAAGTTCTGCTTATTTGTGGCATAAATGTTTAGGTCACATATCCAAAGAAAGATAAGATTAGTAAAGAATGAAATACTTCCGAGTCTAAATTTTATTGATCTTGATATATTGTTTGGATTGCATTAAAGAAAAGCAAATCAAGCAAACCAAGAAAGGTGCCACAAGGAGCACTCAGCTTCTTGTAATTATATACACTGATATTTGCGGACCCTTTGATGTTCCATCTTTTTGTGGAGAAAAATATTTTATCACCTTTATCGATAATTTTTCACGTTATGGATTTATCTATTTGTTGAAAGAAAAATCTCAAGCAACGGATGCTCTCAAAGTATACGTTAATGAGGTTGAATGACAATTAGATAAAAGTGAAAATCATTAGGTCAGATAGAGGTGGTGAATATTATGGAAAGTATGACGAATCAGGACAATGTCCAGGTCCATTTGCAAAATTCCTCGAAAAACATGGCATATGTGCACAGTATACTATGCCAGGAACACCTCAACAAAATGGTGTTCCTGAAAGGCATAATCGAACACTTATGGATATGGTTAAGAGTATGATAAGTAATTCCTCATTACCCAAATGATTGTGGATGTATGCTCTTAAAACCGTTGTATATTTATTAAACAGGATTCCTAGTAAGGCAGTTCCAAAGACCCCTTTTGAACTGTGAACGGGAAGGAAGCCTAGTTTAAGACACCTGCATGTTTGGGGTTGTCAAGCAAAAGCTAGAGTTTATAATCCACATGAAAAGAAATTAGATTCTCGAACGGTAAGTGGTTACTTTATTGTCTATCCAAAGAAATCTAAAGGGTATAGGTTTTACTGTCCAAATCATAGTTCGAGAATGTAGCAAAATGCGATACTTGGTGTGAATTGCAGAATCCCGTGAACCATCGAGTCTTTGAACACAATTTGCACCTGAAGCCATTAGGTCGACGGCATGTCTGCCTGGGCGTCACGCAAAAATAGAAAAAAAACAAAAAAAAAGAATTGTTGAAACTGATAATGCAAAATTCATTAAGAATGGTGAATTTAGTGGGAGTGTTGAACGACAAAGTGTGGAAATCAATGAGGTAAGGGTAAATACTTCATTGCCCATGAATGTACCTACTTCCATACCAATAACAAATGTTGTTCCTCATGTTGAAGAACACTTTTAACAATGTTGAACAATATTTGGGTGAAACACTTCAAAAAGGAACTAACTCACAAGTATCTGATGCAAATGAACCACAAACAGTGCCATCAAAGAGAAAGAAAATTGGCCATTTCAGATGATTATGTGATTTATTTGCAAGAGTCGGATTTTGGCATTGGAATTAATAAAGATCTGGTTTCATTTTCACAGGCCATATAAAGCACTGAGTCTGATAAATTGATTGATGCCACGAATGAATAGTTAAAATCCATGGAATACAACAAAGTCTGGGATCTTGTTCAATTACCAGAAAGTTCTAAAAGAATCGGATGTAGATGGGTCTTCAAGACCAAACACAATTCTAATGGTAATATTGAACGATATAAAGTCAGACTAGTTGCCAAGGGATACACTCAAAAAGGAGTCATTGATTATAAAGAGACCTTTACACCGGTCTCAAAGAAAGACTCATTAAAAATTGTTTTGGCTTTGGTAGCCATTATGATTTAGAGTTACATCAAATGGATGTGAAAACTGTCTTTCTTAATGGAGACCTCGAGGAGGATATTTATATGGACCCAACCAGAGGGGTTTTCGAAATTTAAAGGAAAAGATCAAATGGTGTGTAAGCTAAAGAAGTCAATATATGGACTAAAACAAGCCTCACGACAATGGTATATAAAGTTTAATGATAACCATAAACCCTTTTTTTTGGATTTTAAAGGAAATTACCGTTGATCGGTGCATATACCAAAAGATCAGTGGGAGTAAGTTTATATTTTTAGTCATGTATGTTGATGACATTTTACTTGTTGCTAATGATTTTAGGTATATTGCGTGAGATGAAAGACTTTCTCTCTATGAACTTTGAAATGAAAGATATGGGTGAGACATCCTATGTGATAGGGATAGAAATATTATGTTATAGATATCAAGGAATATTGATATTGTCTAAAAAGGCTATATCAAAAGAGTTCTAGAGAGATTTAACATGAACAGATGTTTAGCATGAATAGTTCTTATTCAAAAAATGGGACAAATTAATCTCATGCAATGCCCAAAGAATGATGTAGAACGAAAAGAAATGAAATCAATTCATTCATCTTCAATTGTTGGAAGTTTCATGTATTATGTTCAAACTTGCACAAGACCGAATATTATTTTTGCGGTTGGAATGCTAGGAAGATATCAAAGTAATCCTGGAATTGATTAATGAAAAAAAAATTGCAAAGAAAGTTTGTGGCATGTTATGAAGCCACAATTCATGCATTATGGCTGCGGAACTTCATTTCAGGACTTGGGGTTGTCGACACCATTACCAAACCGTTGAAAATTTATTGTGATAATGTTGCAGCAGTATTCTTCTCCAAGAACAATAAGTACTCCAAATGTGTCAAACATATGGAATTAAGGTACTTTACTGTTAAGGAAGAAGTTCAGAAACAAAGAGTGTTACTTGAGAATATTAGAACTGATCTCATGATTGCAGATCTGTTAACAAGGGCTTACAATCAAATACATTTAAAGAACATATTCAAAGAATGGGTCTTGGTTGTACTTATGATTAATATATTTATAATGTTTTTACACTCTGAGCTCAATTATGTATTTCTGATATACATTAATGAATTTCTATGTTTCTCATAATAGTGTACACATTATTATTTTGAGATATTACAAGATAAATCTCTATGAGACATTATTGTGGACCATAATGTTATATGTTTTTATAGCTTAAGAACCTAGTATGATAAGTTGCTAATGTAGTAGTATATGGAAGGAAGTATGTAGATTAAAAATTTATGTACAACCGTCATAACTCGCATTAGTAGTTTGTTATATTGTGGTATGTATGATGGACATTATAGCAGAGATTTATTATACGCGCAACTAATGTTTATGAAACATTAATGTTATATGGTCATTGGGACAAGTGGGAAAATGTAAGAATTATTATTAATTATTTCTTACTTATGGCTCAAGTTTATTTGTAACCCAAGTATACCATAATAATATTTAATAAGAAATAGATCTCGTCCGTACATTGGTTACTTGATGGACGTACCAGATTAAGTCATAACCTCTATAAATTGGTCCTCTCTCCACCCATTAGGGTTACCACAGATTCTCTACATTGATGCCATCGTTGACGGTTGTGGTAACATAAAGTTAGGCAAGGAGGTAGAAACTAATTTATGACTAATGCTTCCGCTTCTCTCTGTGATAATGTCTTCCGCATCAGGTATGTGCCTCTAACATTCTCTATGTAAGATTATCGTGTTCAAGATCCTAAAAGTATTTAATCTTATAATTGTTCATCACTTACTTGTTCATAGGTTCCTTCTTTGTATTTTGTCTTTTTCTTTAACTCAATCTTTAAAAAAAAAAAAATTACAAATTTCTACTCAATCTTTTAAAATAGTTTGATTAGTTTTTTCTGGATGAGCAGTTTTTATTACTTTTTTAGTTAATCGTTGATTTTAATTAATGTTTTAAGATGAGGCATGCTTTCTAAGTGAATTGATATGGAAATTAATTAAGCTCTCACGTTAACAGATAGTGATAAAGACAGACACTGTTCAAAATCCTTTATTAGCATGCTAAAATATTAACAATCAAGGTTGATTTTATTAAAATCGACTCATTAAAGGCTAAAATTATTCTAATCTGATTTATCATGCGTAAATTACTGTAGCTTAATTAATTCATGCTTAAAATTACTAAAATGGTTAGTTTAGCATGCAGTGAATATTAAGTTGTAGGCACAATACTCTGCATATAAACATTTTTTTTAGCGGGGGTTAAATTATTTATTACATGCGGACTGATTACTGATTTCAGATTTAACAAAATAAAGACGAACATACAATTGAGCATGTTTACAAGACTTTGGTATGACCAAGCAATAGACAACATTTTATGACAACCACACGTAAAATGAAATAACTAAAAACAGTTAGCACGTAATTTCCCTCCCCACTTTAGGCGATCCCCAAATTATTTCATATAATATTAGAGAGTCAGAGTCACTACCAGATTATTACAGAACCGAACTAAGAGAACAACGAATACATAAATTGAACAAAAACAACTAGTCCTCCTTCGAAAATCTATCCTTCGGCGACTCTTCCAATATAATTCGAAGCTCCCAATGCCCTGCTGACTGAAAGAACAATACGCTACATATAATACCAAACAATACATAATAACATCCGTTTACACTTAGACAGGATAAAACATATGTATTTATCTTTAGGGCGACAGATTTTGCGAACACAGTCACACATATAGAATCACATATAGAAAAGGAGAACAGAACTGGCCCGGATGCTTCCTTTATTTATCGAAATCCATTTTTTTGGACTTATGCATAAAAAGTAACTAAATAGTGATGCAAAACAGAAGTTAAATACATGTATGAAGAGCACCAACCGGTTAAGCAGTTAAAATATATCAGCAATGAAGACAAGTTGATTCCACACTATTCGACCCGAACACAGCAAGATACTTCTTAAAAGTTCACTGGAAAATCTTTTCAAGCAGAGAGTAATATATTTTTTCTTAGTATTTTAGTATGTGAGCAAAAGTTAGGATGCCAAATAATGAGGGGAGGAGTCCTTTTTATGGTCAAAAGGGAGGGGGCACAAATAAGGAAAAGAGATAAATCAATTTAAAATAATAATTTCCTTATCAGAAGAGAACTGAATCGGTCAAATTGTTGTAAAATTATTTTTACCAAATCAAAAACAGTACTAAACTGTCCTCTAATTAAGGCACGAATACAATCAATGAAAACATGTATCTACGGGGAGAACACAATAAGGTAAGGGGAGTAATAAATATGCATCAATTAGAAAAAAAAGTATTTATTCAAGTTACCCTAAATATGACAGGTTAAGAATCGGTCAAGACAAACTATTTAAGGGAAGAAGGGATCGATTTACATCATTATCAATTAATATATAAATAAAAGTCAGTGCTGAAAATTTAATGGAAGAAATAATACACGCCTTTAGACTTACCATAGGTAGGAGAGATTTCCATGACTTACGCATAATCAAGCAAGTTAATTAACAATTTATGGAAATCTAGATCACAACATAAGCAAGGGATTTATGAACAAGTTATTAATTGGATCAGCATATTTTAAAGAATCAATTAAGATGCTAAATTAATCAAATATGAGAGAAATTACAAGTTCCAATTCACTCATATAAGGCAGTACTTATCCAAAATATATCACACTCATCAATAAAATATGTTTGAAGATTCTGGCCAACTCTATTTAAGGCGAGGAAATATCCATTAACCATATAAACTAAATTAAAGGGAAGACTATACTAAGGGAAGAGAAGAGAAGAGAGACGGAGCAGAAGAGAAGGAGAAACCACTGACTGGTGGTTCTCGCTAGGACGGGAGAGGGTAAAGAGGCTTCGTCGGAGACAGCGATAGTGTCAATTCGTCTCGCTAACGTCGACGGAGAAGAGAAGAGAGGAGGGCTGTGGCTCCTCCATTTTTGGAGAGCAAGAAAGATGATGAATGTTAGTTTGGAGGAATTTTGATTAAAATAGGAAAGATATGAGAACTCAATCCTGGCCCTTGAGTCTATTAAGATGTAGGGCTAAGATTTGATCCTGGGTTTGATGAAAGGATGGACGGATGAGATTAACTCACTTGAAATCTGAAATTGGAATAAGAATAGGCTAAAATTGAAATCAGCAAAGGCTATAATTGAAATGAAAATTTGAATTGAAGTGGCTAAAATTGAAATGAATTAGAATATTTTAGGCTAACAATTTAATAATTAAGAGGAAATTCATGGGAATGCTATCCAATTTAAATACTACAAATATTATAATATTTTTTATATAATTAAAATCACTTAAATTTTAAAACATTTAAATAAAATAGTTTTTGCGAGTTTTACTAATAATTTTAAAAACTATTTTAGTAATATTTGCAATAATTTTTATAAAGTATGCATACTAAAATATATAATTTTTAGACAAAATCGACAAAAATTTTAAACTCGAAATATGTTTTTAAAATGCGTATTTAATCGGATAATATTCCCAAAAAGGGTTATAGGTCGGTCAAAATTGGGTGTCAACAGCTGCCCCTTGATTGCTTGAGAATGAAGGATGAATTGTCGGGCAACCAACGTTGACTTAGTAGACGATTTTGTCTGACCGACGAGAGATATCAGTGGGATCAATTGAAATAGTAAAAGTTGGAAAAGGGTACGATCGAGACTTTGGTATTAAGCGGCCTGCATATATCAGTGGGATCAATTGAAAGAGCGGTATGATATTCGAACGCGAACGATATTGGCTTGAATGGATAGGATTAGAGTAGCGAGAAAGGCCTGACAGGGAGATTTTTGGTTTACGAGCGAATGATCCGATGAGAAGTGGTAATATGAGTAGCCAAGGGTTAAATGAAAAATGGCAATACGAGTAGTGAATAAATTGATAGGGCCTTTGTTGCGATAGGTGGAAGCATGATAATCGTAGCCGAGAGGGAGATTGATCTTGTCTGCAAAATGTTAGTCTCTGCAAATCTGTAGCTTATAATATTATTATAGCAAATATATCAAACAAACGATAAAGGTAAACATGATGTAATTTCCCATATCGACAATGATGTTTGCCATAAGACCATGAGAATGATGTCTTAGGCTATGATGTCTAGGGCCATGATACGTAAAAATTATATCCTCAGGTCATGAAAATGTTGTCTGCGGGCCATGAAAAATGATGCCCTTAGACTATGACACGTTCAGATCATGATAAGCAGAAAGTAAATCCTTAGGCAATAATATGATGTCTGCAGGCCATGAAAAATGATGCCTTTAGACCATGACGCCTTAGGAATATAAATAATGAGTTAAGAAAACATATCTGTAATTCGGGCATCTGTTGATACTTGTAGCTTGATTGGAATTTATTCGGGCATATGCAATTTTCGAGCACAGTGTAATCTCGGACACATGCAACGATGTAATTCTCGGGCATATGCAATATCGGGTACAATGCAAATTGGGCACATGCAGTTTTCGGGCACATGCAATATCGAGCACAATGCAATTCTCGGGCACATGTAATATCGGGCACAATGCAATTTTCGGGCACATGCAATATCGGGCACAATGCAATCTTCAGGAACATGCAATATCAGGCAGAATGCAATATTCGGGCTCATGCAATATCGGGCACAATGCGATTCTTGGGCACATGCAATATCGGGCACAATGCAATCCTCGGGTCAATGCAATCTCGGGCACAATGCAATCTCGGGCTCAATGCCGTCTTCAGGCACAATGCAATCTTGTGTTCAATGCCGTCTTCGGGCACAATACAATCTTCGGGCACATGCAATGATGTAATTCTCAAGCACATGCAATATTGGGCATAATGCAATCTCGGGCTCAATGCAATCTCGGGCACATGCAATTCAGGCACAATGCAATCTTCGGGCACTAATGCAAATCGGGCACATGCAGTCTTCAGACACAATGCAATCTCGGGCACATGCAATGATGTAATTCTCGGGCACATACGATATCGGGCACAATGCAATCTCATACTCAATGCGGTAATTGTTTGAGGGCATAAACCTTCGCCTTTTAAAAGGATTGAGTGTCATTTGTTGACGAATTCAGAATATTGTAGCTTTGACCCTTCATCCTATTGTAAGGAGTGGGTGCAGTTGAAAAGTTGATTTGTCAAGCTTTATATGGAGTAGTTTGATCCTTTTGTCTGATTGGAAGGGTAGGGTACCATTGCTCAGCGATTGTCGGGCTCAAAATAGCTTGGTCCTTTTATCTTGTCAGAAGGATTGGGCGCCGTTTATTGGCGATTCGTCAAGCTTAATAGTGGTTAGTTGATGTTGAAGCTGTCTTTTGTATCTGTACCTGTTTTTCCTATATTCAAAGAAAATTTGTGAGTTTAAAAATGGGGTGGTTGATCTGCCCCGACCGGTGTGCTCCTTTTGACTCGCCATCCAGACCTTTCCGGGCATTTGCTTTGAAGAAAATAGAAGGAGAGAGAGTTTTTGAAAGATTTTAAAAATATTAATTTGTAAAAAGTAATGTTGAATCTTTGACCATGGCACAGTTTGAGACTTTACAACATCTGACTCAGTGACAAATTTATTGTTCTGATCTTTATTGAAGATTTAGCTTGATTGCTGTGAAGTTTTGAGATCCTCTCAAAAATTCTGCTCCAGTCTTGATTTGTGCAGAAAATGCTCATTTGAAGGAATTTTTTAGACTCTTTCAAAAATTATGTCCCAGTGTCATCACTTGCAAGAAAATGTCCTTATGATGGAATTTTTAAGACCCTCTCAAAAATTCTGCCCTAGTTACACAATAAAAGGGGAAAATGAAATTTTTATTATGATATGACCGAACTCCATAGGAGCGCCTACGTATCCCCTCTTAAACGGGAATCAGGTCTGACGTAGTTCCAAATATAGAGTAAGAGAGCATGAAACAAATTTAGATGTAATATCTCTTCACAGCATCTGAGTTGATAGGTTTGGGCCAAATTCTCCATCCATTTCTGCAAGTATGAGGGCTCCGCCTGTTAATACCCGAAAGACTATGTATGGGCCTTGCCAGTTCGGTGAGAATTTACCCCTTGCTTCATCTTGATTTGGGAAAATCCGCTTTAAAATCAGTTGCCCAGGTGAGAAGTGTCTGGGTCTAACCTTTTTGTTGAAAGCTCTGGCCATTCTATTTTGATAGAGTTGACCATGACAAACGGCGTTAATCCTCCTCCCATCTATCAATGCAAGATTTTCCGCCCGAATTTGCATCCATTTAGCGTCGTCCAACTCCGCTTCCTGAATAATTCTTAGAGATGGTATCTCTACCTCATCAGGTATCACAACTTCATTACCATATACCAGAAAATAAGGTGTAGCCTTAGTAGAGGTTCTGATTGTGGTACGATATCCCAGCAATGCAAATGATAGCTTTTCATGCCAGTGTCTATGATTGTTGATCATTTTGCGTAATATCCTCTTGATGTTCTTGTTTGCAGCTTCAACAGCTCCATTCATCTGTGGTCTATATGTTGTAGAATTTCGATGACTGATCTTGAATTTCTCACACAATGATCTCATCAAATCACTAGTTAGGTTGGTTCCATTATCAGTGATGATTGACTCAAGAATTCCGAACCTACATATAATATTATTTTTGATAAAATCATCCACAACCTTCTTTGTCACTGATTTGTGAGAGGTGGTTTCGACCTATTTGGTGAAGTAGTCAATTACAACCAGAATGAATCTATGTCCATTGGATGCCGCTGGCTCGATTGGACCAATGACGTCCATACCCCAAGCTGCAAAGGGCCAAGGTGAACTAGTAACATGGAATTCGTTGGGAGGAACTTGAATCATATTTGCATGAGTCTGACATTGGTGACATTTTTGAACATAGTGAATATAGTCTGTCTCCATAGTTAGCCAGAAATATCCCGATCTCAGGATCTTTTTGGCCAATGTAAAACCATTCATGTGAGGACCACATGTTCCTGCATGTATCTCTTCAATCAGTCCGCTAGCTTCTCCAGCTTCGGCGCACCTTAGCAACTCCAAATCGGGAGTCCTCATATAAAGGATTTCTCCACTTAGAAAGAATTGATTTGCTAACCTCCAAATTGTACGCTTTTGTACACTTGTTGCATCCTCTATATACTCACCGTTCTTCAAATATCCTCGAATGTCATCGTACCAAGGCTTTCCATCAGGCTCTTCCTCAACATGAAAGCAGTATGCTGGTTGCTCGTATATGTGGATGTACATAGGATCAATGTAATTATGATCAGGATGTTGAATCATGGAAGACAAAGTGGCTAAGACAAAGTGCATACACAAATCCTCATAGCTTAGTCCTCCCAACCTCTTGCTTCCCTCCACATGCTACACCCTGTTGGCCAAGCTATCTAATCTCTCGGCCAGGTTTTTTATCAAAATATCCTTTCTGGAGGACTCTGATTCATGGTAGTTATGGGTCACGGGAGTGGTTTCCACATATATGGGGTTGATATTGTTATTTCCGGGAGTATATGAAGGGTTTGCATTTGGAATTGGTTCTGGAATGGTTGGTTTAGTTTGTTGGTGGTAGTGGAAAAATGGGATTTGGGTATTTTGGGCATGAAGTGGTGGGAAGATATTTGGATGAGTGGGTTCAAGTCAGGATACATTGGTTGGAGGATTGTTTGGCGTGGTTGTTTGTTTAGAGTGAGGATGATTGTCTATATTTTCGCCAAACTGGGTTCCGAGAGAAATAAACAATTTGGCCAAATCGCGCATATGCGCCACTTCTTCTTCTAAATCTAAAATCTTTCGCTGCTGCTGTTGTTGTCAACCATTTTACCCTTGTCTCTGTAGTCTGTTCTTTGAAGATGAGGAGAAGGGGGGTCCCTTTCGATCGTGTATGTGCCAGAATGAAGGGCAGATCAACCTTAGGAATGGGAAAAACAATTGAATCAACAGAAAACAGTGTTAGTGGATTAGAGCAAATAATAATAATAATAATAATAATAATAATAATAATAATAATAATATCACATGTTTGAAATAAGCGCCCCTAGATGCAAGGGCCTCATTGAGCCAGAGGTAGGCCTAAGACGACATATAAATGATGCATGATGATTAATTCAAGCCTTATTTTCCAATTGGAGTTTAGAGTTAGAGAAATAAAGGGAAAAAGCGATCTTTATTGAATAACTTCAATTTATTACGTCAAACTAAAGCAAAACTAGAAATAATCTAAAGGGCTAGGGATAACAAATGGGGAAAATAATAATTAAAAAAAAACTTCAATCAGGGTGGTCTCCAATGTTTGGTGCAATCTGCTCCATCATTTCTGGGGTCACGTCATAATCATTGTTCAGAAGGTTGCGAGCCCATATTCTTTCCATCTCGTCACCAAAACCAGGAAGGCCTCCTTCGCTTAAGTCCCTATGCTCAGCATTCTCCAAGATCCATACGTAATACTCGGGTGTGCAGTAGGGTCTATCTTCTCTGATGTCGATGGTTCTTACTCCTTCCCACCTTTGTAGTATGGTGTCGACTTGTGGTGCTTCTGGCCCAAAATCATACCCATAATGACCCATATGGGATCGTAAAGGTATCATTTCGACTTGTCCAAATTGGCGGAGGGCTCGGAGTGGTGCATATGGTTGAACTCCATTTAGTCCAATAAGCTCGATGAAATAGAGCTTATGTCCTCTAACCATTGCGCGACGAAACCCTAACTAGTGATACTTCCATTGGATTTGATTACCAAACCTCCCTTTTAGATATCTAAACCAATCTTCCGTTCCCACTGGGGCGGAGAAACGCAACATTCTTGTGAGGTGAGTAAAGATTTTGCTTCCCATGCCGTCCAAAATGTCTATCATGTCTTCTCTTTTGTAAAAGTGTTCCGTAGCCCATAGTTGTAACAAAAGATTATAGCCCTCAAAATATCTCTTATCATTGACGCATGCGGATAAAGCCCTTATCATTTCAGCAAGTATCATGGTCACTATAGTCGTAGCAGGATTTTGTCCTCCTTGAGCTAACATTCGGACCACATGACCTAAGGTAGTGCTAATCTTTCCCTCCTTCATAGGAAAGACTAAGGAACCCAGTAGTGCGATGGCGAAAGCTCTGAGACGATATTTCTGCCATTGTTTAGCAAAACACCCAAACTCTTTGTTGAAATGTACCCTTCTCGTCACAAAAGCGGTAGTACAAAAATTCTATTGAAATCCACCCTTTATCTAAACAATCCATCTCCCGATTATGCTTCAATCCTACACTTTTCAAAAATTTCTTCGGTGATTGCTTGTGTGGCATAATCATTTTCCGCCCTTGAAAGGGGAGGTTAACAAACCCTCCAATTTCCTCGAGTGTTGGAGTTAGCTCAAAGTCCCTAAATTTGAAAACCAATCTTGCAGGATCCCAAAATTTCACCAGGGCCATGATCATGTAGCGATTAGATTCAACAAATAATAGAAAGGTCAATCCACCCAGTAGTTTGTGAATTTCCAACTCATGGTCCTTCTTGATATTCACCCACCACCTCTTCAGAAGATCGTTTGCTTTTGTGACCATTTGCGTGTTGGGGAAGTTGGGAGCGGCCATGACTGCAAACAAACAACAAACAAGTTCTAAACTCCAATTTGGCATAAATTAGGCTTGATTTAGTTATTATGACCATATTAACAGATAATATGCAACTTGTCTAAAGGGTGTTGGGGCCCTTTAGACAGTAGGGTGGCTACTAATTATGTGGATTGACACCAGGGGTCAAACCATCTAAGGTTTATGCAACATGTATGACCTAAATGGGAAATTGTAAGAGTGGGCTTGACACGGACTTGAAAGGAATTCTATGTGAGAAGGTACATGGTTCCACGGTAGTAAAACTATCTGCATCTGTCATGCCTTACCATCTCTCTAATATAGGATGTTTGAAGAGAATTGGAGTATTTGTGAGATGTGCATAGTCACACACCATCACGGTAACAAAATAATAAAAAAAGATGATCCCAATTGGGGGAAGTATGAACGGAATGTCAGTTATCAAAGTAGTAATATTTAGCACTTAGATGGAAAACAGTAACACATAAACAGTTTATGAAAAACGGTAAATAAGCAAGTAATTAAATACATGCATAAATAAAAGGAAATAAATATACAAACATTGAATAATCAAGCAAATAAGAAAAAGGGTATGAGATTAAACAAAAAAATACTCAACTAAAGGAAAAGGGGAAAGGCTGAAACATGGAAATAAACACATAAGGAAAAAAGGAAAGGGGTGAAACATGGAAAATATGCAATAAATAACGAAACAAATGATAACTAAACACGGTAATCAACTAAACAAATAATGAAATAACCAAATAAAGTAAACCCCACATAAATCAAATGAAACACGTAATCGTTAGAACCTAAAATCCCCAGCAGAATCGCCATTATGTCGCGCCCCGTTTTTCTCAAAATGAATTTTTGGTGCACGACCTAACAACTCTTTTGGGCTTTGGGTTGGATTGAAGAGTCGTCACCTAACGAATTAAGGCGCGTTAGGGCACATATCTAACCTAATTAAATCTAACTAAGGTCAACGAATCAGAGATCAGGGTAAGAGTTCAAATTACCTCGAGGGGAAGGAGTTAAGCATTCCTCGAAGTCCACAAATGTGAATCCCGACCGTGTCTTATGCAATTTATGTGGGAGTTACAAGTAACAATTAAGGTCACTTTATTTATTGATTATTTATTAAACATGCTTGCTATGTGATAACTAACATTGAACAATTAACGATACTTCAATTATTTATTTAATTGATTAAACATGCAAGACTAGGTGATATAATAATACTAAATAATTAACCCAAATAAAATTTAAAAGAGATAGCAAGAAGATAGAAAGTAGACAAGTATATAAGCAAATATCATTCTTTTTTTTTTCCATTTAAACTACCCCAAATAAATATAACTAAAAAAAACAAGTAAAGGAAGAAAGGAAAGGGAGACTCTGATATACTTTACGAATCAGCACTCGACTTTATTTTGATCGGCTTCTCGTAAAGACAGACAAAACCAAAGTTTGTCGTTAAGATCAAGTCGATGTTATCATCTCTGTAGGGCCTAAACTACCCCTATCCCACCACCGCATGCTTTTCGTCTCTAAAAGATGCCTAGCGTCCCCACTTAAGGTCCAAGAGGCATTGAACTACTATTAGGAAGGGTTTAGACTGAAATAAACTCCTAATAGGCCCACCTAGACACCAAGTCAAACACTTTGGACGAGCATTTAGCACGTAAATCTCATATTGGCCTCTAGTTTAATTTAGCATGCTAGCAAATACATATAAAATGAAAGGTCTCATGCTTAAGTGTGTGCATAGACGAACAAACACTCAATATAACATATAGATTAATTTAAAATGGGCGAAAATATTATAAGTCAGGTAAAGCTTATTAGACTGATTTAATGAGTAATTAATTTAAAATGGGCACTTTATAAAAATGCAAATGGGCAAATATATTCGAAAGCAATAACAATTTATTAGTGCTGAAATGTTTATTCTAAGTAGCAAAGCGGTTTGATAATGCAGAAGTTAATATTTAGAGCAGATTTGGATTAGGACAATAGGTGGGAGATGCAAAAAGTTAATTTAATACCCGAGTTAAGTGGCAAAACAGATGACTAACTGCAGAAAATAAATAATTCAGGCAGATTTCATTTTAAACATATTGAGGTTATTTGGTTATTTAACATGCTGAAAGTTATATTTTTATTCATTTAGCATTCAATTAATTGATACAACAATTAATTATTAATCCTAAGACATGATTTCTAAAAATAAAAAAAAAAGTCACTTGAAACATATATGCATAATTTCTACACCCACATAATATATTAAGAATTACGTAACTCCTATAGGCATGATATCTAAGTATACACATGCTGAGATTAATTTGATTTTAGGCATATATTAGAACTATTAAAACCTATATGCATAAATACAGTACTCAAATAATATATTTAAAATATTTTAAAATCCCTATAGGCATGGAATCTTGCTTTGTTTATAGATAGTAATTACTTCACAATTTGTCATATAAAAGACTGATGATTAAGACATACAAAGGAAACATATAAAAGGATATTATTTTACTATTATTACTATTATATACAAGCACAAGATCATTTTCTTTTATTTATTTATTTATTTATTTAATTAGATTTAGAGTGAGGAATGAACAACAATTAAATCGCACTCCTATAGGCATGCTTTCTAAGTGAATTGATATGGAAATTAATTAAGCTCTCACGTTAACAGATAGTGATAAAGACAGACACTGTTCAAAATCCTTTATTAGCATGCTAAAATATTAACAATCAAGGTTGGTTTTATTAAAATCTAACTCATTAAAAACAAAAATTATTCTAATCTGATTTATCATGCATAAATTACTGTAATTTAATTAATTCATGCTTAAAATTACTAAAATGGTTAGTTTAGCATGCAGTGAATATTAAGTTGTAGGCACAATACTCTGCATATATACATTTTTTTTAGTGGGGGTTAAATTATTTATTACATGCGGACTGATTTCTGATTTAACAAAATAAAGGCGAACATACAATTGAGCATGTTTACAAGACTTTGGTATGACCAAGCAATAGACAACATTTTATGACAACCACACGTAAAATGAAATAACTAAAAACAGTTAGCACGTAATTTCCCTCCCCCCTTTAGGCAATCCCCAAATTATTTCATATAATATTAGAGAGTCAGAGTCGCTACCAGATTATTACAGAACCGAACTAAGAGAACAACGAATACATAAATTGAACAAAAAACAACTAGTCCTCCTTCGAAAATCTATCCTTCGGCGACTCTTCCAATATAATTCGAAGCTCCCAATGCCCTGCTGACTGAAAGAACAATACGCTACAAATAATACCAAACAATACATAATAACATCCGTTTACACTTAGACAGGATAAAACATACGTATTTATCTTTAGGGCGACAAATTTTGCAAACACAGTCACACATATAGAATCACATATAGAAAAGGAGAAGAGAACTGGCCCGAATGCTTCCTTTATTCATCAAAATCCATTTTTTTGGACTTATGCATAAAAAGTAACTAAATAGCTATGCAAAACAGAAGTTAAATACATGTATGAAGAGCACCAACTGGTTAAGCAGTTAAAATATATCAGCAATGAAGACAAGTTGATTCCACACTATTCGATACGAACACAGCAAGATACTTCTTAAAAGTTCACTGGAAAATCTTTTCAAGCAGAGAGTAATATATTTTTTCTTAGTATTTTAGTATGTGAGCAAAAGTTAGGATGTCAAATAATGAGGGGAGGAGTCCTTTTTATGGTCAAAAGGGAGGGGGCACAAATAAGGAAAAGAGATAAATCAATTTAAAATAATAATTTCCTTATCAGAAGAGAACTGAATCGGTTTAAAATTATTTGTTACCAAATCAAAAACAGTACTAAACTGTCCTATAATTAAGGTAAGGATACAATCAATGAAAACATGTATCTACGGGGAGAACACAATAAGGTAAGGGGAGTAATAAATATGCATCAATTAGAAAAAAAAGTATTTATTCAAGTTACCCTAAATATGACAGGTAAGAATCGGTCAAGACAACTATTAAGGGAAGAAGGGATCGATTTACAACATTATCAATTAATATACAAATAGAAGTCAGTGCTGAAAATTTAAGGGGAGAAATAATACACGCCTTTAGACTTACCATAGGTAGGAGAGATTTCCATGACTTACGCATAATCAAGCAAGTTAATTAACAATTTATGAAAATCTAGATCACAACATAAGCAAGGGATTTATGAACAAGTTATTAATTGGATCAGCATATTTTAAAGAATCAATTAAGATGTAAATTAATCAAATATGAGAGAAATTACAAGTTCGAACTCACTTATATAAGGCAGTACTTATCCAAAATATATCACACTCATCAATAAAATATGTAAGAAGATTTTGGCCAACTCTATTTTAGGCGAGGAAATATCCATTAACCATATAAACTAAATTAAAGGGAAGACTATACTAAGGGAAGAATTAATCACACAACCAATTTACCAAATAGAGGGGCAAACAAATTTGATCAATCTCAATCAAGCAAGAAGAAAGGATAACTAATCAATTTAGTGTAAACAAGGAACCTCACGAGATTAAATGCTAGGATGCATAGTCAGAACTTAGATAAGACAAGTTACGACATACTCAAATAATCCATTTAATTAGGGAGACAATCAATTCACAATTTAACACGATTAAAGGAGCCGATTATTAATCCACAATTACCACATATGTCTATTACATATAACTTCCATAAATCAAGCACTTAGAGCGGTTTATGACATAATTAAGCTAAAAAAATGATTAAACTTTAACGAGTAGATTCATCACCAATTTAGCCAAAGAAAGGAAATTCGCATTAGAACATAGATGTAGAATCAGTGGACCACAAATTCACAATCACAATAAACTAATGCTTCAGACACATAACAAATAGCCCTATATTTCATAATAACACTAATAAAATGAATCGAACAAGATAACTAACCCGGACGGATCTGTTATATTCACACTTGAATACCACAGATTACAACTCTATTTGTACACAAGAAGTTAAGAAGCAAAATAAAATAAAATACCTAGAATGTCTAAATATATACTTTACAATAATTAGAACATGTAAAATATATACTTTACCATATTTAGATTGTTTGTACAATAATTACCAAATTTTAACATTCCATGTTTCTCTTATCTGATTAAAATCCAATCTTTTCTGTTTGCGTCATTTTTACTGTTTCTTTTAGTTAATCCACTAGTATAATGAACTCCACAATTGTTCTGAAATAGTTGATATAGAAATACAAAGTAGACAATCAATCCAATTGAGAGGAAGTTACATAATCATACTCTATCCGTTTCAAAAAGAATGGTCTAGTTTGACTTGGAATAGAGTTTAAGAAAAGAAATAAGACTTTTTAATCTTGTGGTTTTAAATTAAAGTTATGTCAAATGTAAAAAATGTTTTTAATCTTATGGTCTTAAACATACCACGTGAAAAGTTGAAGTTTAAAACATTGCCAGAAAAAGGAAAGGGATCATTCTTTTTAAAACAAATTAAAAAAAAAATTGGGTCACTTTTTTTAGCAGAGAGTATTTTCTTTCAGAGAATATTTTTAGTAAATGGGCTATACTCGAACAATTATATTGGCTAACGAGGATTTTAACTCCAACTCCATGTAGATTCCTTATATCCTAATTGCATCACATACACTTAATAATTTCTATTATAAAGTTTTCATATGCATCTATGGATCATTACTTTACGTCTTAGCTACAAACCGAACTCTTTTGCAAGTTGTGATGACTCAACTGAGAATCTCCAACTTTGCCATACGCTCAGGACAACCACACACTACTCAAAATAATTGAAAATTAGAAGAAGTTCAAATAATTTAGGGAAAATTGAAAAAAAATGAAAAAAAAATCGATGTAGACCCTCAATTTTTCATTATTTTTAAAAATTCACGAATAGGGTTGATTTTTGAAGTAGAAAATTGCAGTTGAAAAATATAAATAAAACGATAGAAATCAAAGAGCATGTGTCATTGAGGGGTATAATTATTCAAAATCATAAAAAGAAAATACCTATATTCAATTCCAAGTAGCTAAAATTTTATTTATATTTCTGAAAAATCAATCTTGTCCATCGGCTTTTTAAAACTAACAAAAATCGACCAACATGACCGATTGTCCCTCAATATCATCCAATCTTGTCCATCGATTTCACGATACTTATGCATATTATTTCATGTTTATAGGACTTAGATTTTGAATGGTCCTATAAAGGTTATAATACATAGATATTAATAACTCTAATAAAACTCGAATCAAAATCAAATTAATACTAATGTTAATTTAACCAAAAAAATTAATTCAACTTTAAGAATGATAATAATGTTGACTAATTTGTCCTTTAGTTTTACATTGACTGATATTGTTGTACGTGGACACATATATTCCTTTAAAATACACTATTAAATAGTGCAGGGGGTAAAAGGTCCTCCATAAAGTTTGGTATCGTAAAAACAATTTCGGCCAAAGTTGAAGTATTTTTTAGACCATTTTCCCTTTAAAATACATAACCTAGTTTTAATTTTTCTTTAATGTTTAATCATGTAATGAATACTTATTAGACTTATTTTAGCACGATTTAATACTTTTAAATTATGATCATTATCAGGATTAAGAGTTTGGGGTGTTTTTCCTACAATAATGTTTGTGGTGTTAAGTGATTTTAGGATTTATACTTATGCATATTATTTCATGTTTATGGGACTTAGATTTTGAATAGTCCTATAAAGGTTATAATACATAGATATTAATAACTCTAATAAAGCTCAATTCAAAATCAAATCAATACTAATGCTAACAAAAAAA
>NW_006239727.1:53469-59302 GCF_000226075.1 Solanum tuberosum
TACAATATTTATTTTATGTGATTTCATTATTATATTTTGTTGAATATTTTAGTGTCATCACTTATCTCATATTTTGTATTGTTTTCTTATGAAACACCTTAGATAGTTGTATTTTGGTAGGACTAAAGAAATATTGTTAATCAAAAAAATTAATTCAACTTTAAGAATGATAATAATGTTGACTAATTTGTCCTTTAGTTTTACATTGTTTTAGACATTTAAAATAGGGAAAAAGGTTTGAAATATATTCGAACTTTGACTGATACTGTTGTAACGATACCAAACTTTGGAAAAGACCTTTTACCCCTCTGCACTATTTAATAGTGTATTTTAAAGGTATATATGTGTCCATGTGGACATCATAAATATTGCATAATTATAAATAGTAATGTGTCCACGTGGGCACATATATTCCTTTAAAATACACTATTAAATAGTGCAGGGGGTAAAAGGTCCTCCATAAAGTTTGGTATCGTAACAACAATTTCGGTCAAAGTTGGAGTATTTTTCAGACCATTTTCCCTTTAAAATACATAACCTAGTTTTAATTTTTCTTTAATGTTTAATCATGTAATGAATACTTATTAGACTTATTTTAGCACGATTTAATACTTTTAAATTATGATCATTTTCATTATGACTTATAATGTACAATATTTATTTTATGTGATTTCATTATTATATTTTGTTGAATATTTTAGTGTCATCACTTATCTCATATTTTGTATTGTTTTCTTATGAAACACCTTAGATAGTTGTATTTTGGTAGGACTAAAGAAATATTAGGAGCACGAGTTAATTATATGCTTGTATTACTACTTTTCCAGAAAAATCCAAACAATTTGAAAAACCCTGAGGTTGGAAAATCCGGGTTCTATTAATTTGATTTGGTCTATAAATTTAAAAATTCGCCATAAATTGTTTGATATTTGAAAAATCTAAACTATTATGTCATATACACCTGTAATAAAAAATACTAAACGAGTGGCAAATAATAATTAGATGCACGCATTACCGAATATGAACTATGTATATGCATGGCGTTCCAAACCCATTACAAGAAGACTTGAAAAGGAAAGGCAAGCTTTAAAATTGGGCAAGTTGACTGAGTCAATCTTTAAATATGTATGGAACAAAATAAACCCTACTTAATGTATCTCATATTAGTTGTTACATTTTTCTTTTGTATTTTTATTAAACAATTATATATTAAAAGTATTTTTTTTATACTTCATTCTTATCTTTCATCAATAAATTGCACTTTAATTTATTTAAGGTGTTTTGGGGTGACATAGTAAAAAATGCATTGGGATGATTTGTTGGGGTGGAAGCATCGTGAGTATTAGATTGGAGTCCAATCATTGGACAAGTCTTCCATAAAAGAACAAAGACTTATACGAATATTAATTCACAGGTCAGCTCACTTGTGAAAAGTCTTTTGAGTTTTAGTTTAAGGCAAAGACTTGAGTTGATCCATACCTAGTCAAATCACTTTCTATAAGTTATATTTATAGTATAGTTTTAATACATATTAAAGAACAATTTATAAAATATATACAAATACAAAGTATATTGCTTGATAATAGTTTATCACACATTTTAATATATTTATCATACATTGTATCAGTTGCTTACCAATTTTAAAACACTTATAATAAATTTATATTGCATGCATAATTCATTTTTAATATATAGCGCAAATTTATCATATTATTCCTATGTATTGTTATAAATAATAATAATAATAATAATAATAAATAAAAAATATCCCTAAAATCAGTAATTATATTAGTTAAGGAGGATTTTAACTCAAGTCCACAGTAGATTCTTTATATCCTAATTGCATCATATACTTAATAATTTCTATTATATAGCTTTCATTTGCCTCTGTGGATCACTAATTTACGTCTTAGCTACAAACCAAACTCTTTTGCAAGTTGTGATGACTCAATTGGGAAATCTCCAACTTTGCAATAGGCTGAGGACAACCACACACTACTAAAAATAATGAAATATTCGATGGACAAGATCGGTTCAAATAATTTAGGGAAAATCAATTTTGTTTGTTGGATTTTTTCACGCAAAAATTATATTTTTTTTAAAAATAAATAAAAGAAAATCGATGCAGACCCTCATTTTTTCATTATTTTAAAATTTAAATCCATGGATAGGGTCGATTTTTGAAGTAGAAAATTGTAGTTGAAGAGTATAAATAAAAACGATGAAAATATTTCATCTAAGAGCATGAGTCGTTGAGTGGTAGAATTGTTCAAAATCATAAAAAGAAAAAAACATGTATGCAATTTCAAGTAGCTAAAATTTTATGTATATTTCTAAAAAATCGATCTTGTCAATCGACCTTTTAAAACTGACAAAAATCGACGGGCATGACCGATTGTCCCTCAATATTATCCAATCTTGTCCATCTATTTCACGAAGGAAAAACCAATGATGCACATTCCATGGATTTTCCTCAAATTATTTTGGCAGTATCAATCAATTTAAATCTTTCCCCAACTAAAGATCAAAGACTTTTCACTAGTGAGGTGACTAGATAGGAAAATCTCTTAACTTTCCAAGAGATATAGTAGAAACTTTAACAAGTTTACAAATAATAATGCCCCAAATAATACCTTAGATAGTGATTTTAGCAGCATCAATGTCCTACTTTGGAAGACTCATTCAAGCTAGTTATATAATAACAGGTAAAAATGACTTTTTCCTACAATAATGTTAGTGGTGTTAAGTGATTTAAGGATTTATACTTATGCATTGGCATTCAATGTTATGGAGGTTCTTAGCATAATTTACTTATAGGGCTCGTTTGGTTGGAGAATAAATTATTTCAGAAGTTATTTTAGAATTTATTTCAAGCAAATATGAAATAAACTTCTTTTTACTTTTCAAGTCATATTGGAATCTATGAAACAAATATAATTGAAGTGATGCAAACTGGACTAGCTAGTTTCATTTCCACCATCCATTTTATTGTGTGTGGAAGTGATGTAGTTAAGACAAAACTAAAATTTCAGTAGCTGAATTGGTTGATTATTTGAATTTTTACTTTGTTATTTATAGGTTTCATTCACCGCTTTATATTTTGCTCCCTCATTTTCTCTTTTCCTATCTAGAATTTTATTTTATTTTTAAAAAAATAAAGAGAACATGGTCTAACCCCCCCTCCCCCCCAACCTATACCCGAAATCCCAACTACACACTCCAACTTCACGGGTGTCCTATCACCCCCTGAACTTCATATTTCTATATTTTCTACACACTTAAACGCTGAAGAAAGGAAATTGTTGTCCTTATATTAGGAAACACTTCCTTTAGTTCATAAAGGGTTTAGAAGAAGGTGCCCCCTCACACCGCCGTCGTCGCTCACTCGGCTTCGGCTTCGGATGTGATTGATAATATTTTTTGGACAAAATTTATTTAATCAATCTTGTTAATTCATTTCTTTTCTCTTATAAATTAATTCAGAATGTTAGTTAAATAACAAAATTAATTTCGCAACGAATTATTTGAAAATTCGTGCGTAACGGTAAATTCGTTTGAAAGGATTTATTCCTTCCGAAAAGTCGTTACTATTCCCAAAAGACCACAACGTTCTGCAAAAAATGGGTCTGAACAGATTTGTCTGAACAGACGCGTTCCTTGCTGCTGATGGCTATAAATAAGAGGTCGTTTTCATTTTTCAAACACGGAAAAAATTTCCCTCTCTGCATACATTTTCTTACATAAACAAAATTGTCGATCGACTGAGTCTGTGTGTGCTCTTGTTACTGTTCTTGCGTTCGCTGAATTTATTGAAGTTTGAGGTACCGCTTCTTCTTTAACAGGTTACTCCGTTTTATCTTGGGAGAAATTAATCTGCAACCTCGGGTACAGTGAGGGGATTAAATTTCTTAAGGAAACACAGTGGTTTCTGTGGACTCGGATTAAAACTCATTCTGTCTATTTCATTTTTTTCTGTTTCTGTAATTTTGACTAACCTGATACAGGAGATAACAATCTTAAGAAATTTAAAGTTTCTGTATTTGAGGTTTTTGGAGATTAAAACCTTTATGGTTTTCTACTCTGTTTGAATTTTTAAAATTCATTCGATTAACGATTAAAATACATAAAAACTTTATCGTTAAATCAGAAACAGTTTGTGTAAGGATTTATTCTTTACTGCTAGTATTTCACATACTAATATTGTCTGCCATTTGTGACAGAAAAAAGAGAGACTAATTCAAGTCAAGTAAATGCTGGAACAGTAAGTGCTGCAATAACATCGGTTGCACATAATCTTTCAACTGCTGCCCTGGCACCGACTCAGAAACTTGCAAAGTTTTCTGGAGTCGACTTTAAGAGATGGCAACAAAAGATGTTCTTCTATCTAACTACGTAGAGTCTGCAGAGGTTCATTAATGAGGACGTTCCTATTATGTCGGATGAAACTCCGCCTGAAAAACGATTCTTGGTAACAGAAGCATGGACACATTTTTATTTTTCGTGTAAAAATTATATTCTGAGTGGCCTGCATGATGATCTGTACAGTGTGTACAGTAATGTCAAAACCTCAAAAGAACTATGGGATGCTTTAGAAAAGAAGTACAAAACAAAGGATGCCGGAATGAAGAAGTTCATTGTGGCAAAGTTTCTGGAGTATAAGATGATAGACAGTAAGACCATCGTCACCCAAGTTCAAGAATTGCAGGTCATAATCCATGATCTCCTTGCTGAAGGTATAAAATTATTTAATACCTATGTTAGAAATATTAAGTTTATTCTTAATACTCACATAATCTTTAATGTATGATTGGTTGTGAATGATGCTTTTCAAGTGGCTACCATTATTGAGAAGTTACCTCCATTGTGGAAGGACTTCAAAAACTACTTGAAACATAAACGCAAGGAGATGACTGTTGAAGATCTCATGGTAAGGCTGAGAATCGAAGAGGATAACAAGGCTACAGAAAAGAGGTCACGTGGTAATTCAGCAATAGCTGGAGTAAATATTATTGAAGAAGATCCCACAAAATCAAAGAAAAGAAGGAAGACATCTGGTCCAAAGTGCAATCCTCCTAAGAAGAAATTCAATGGAAGCTGCTTCAATTGTGGCAAACGTGGTCATAGGGCTACTGAATGTCGGGGTCCCAAGAAGGACAAGAAGAAGGATCAAGCAAATTTGGCTGAATCCAAAGGAGAGATGGACTATCTTTGTACAATGCTTTCAGAATGCAACTTGGTTGGAAATCCAAGAGAATAGTGGATAGATTCTAGTGCCTCATGCCATGTTTGTGCCAACAAAGAATTATTTTCATTATATACTCCAGCAGCTACAGACGAGAAGTTGTTTATGGCAAACTCCGATGTTGCAAAGGTGGAAGGAACTGGCAAGATCCTCCTAAAGATGACATCAGGCAAGGTGGTGACTTTGAACAGGGTCTCGTATGTTCCGGAATTGCGAAAGAACCTAGTTTCTATACCAGTTCTGACTAAGAATGGATTCAAATGTGTATTTGTTTCTGATAAAGTTGTAGTAAGTAATGAGGCAATAGATGCATTTAGGTAATATAAAACTGAAGTTGAAAATCAATTGGATAAAAAGATCAAAATGATTAGAAGTGATAGAGGTGGAGAATATGAATCTCCATTTGCAGAAATATAATATGTTTGGAAAATGGAATAATCCATCAAACTACTGCACCTTACTCTCCTCAATCTAATGGAATTGAGGAAAGGAAAAGCTGAACTTTAAAGGAAATGATGAATGCCTTACTTATAAGTTCAGGTTTACCACAAAACTTGTGAGGGGAAGCTATCATTACAGCAAATCAAATAC
>NW_006239727.1:59347-64282 GCF_000226075.1 Solanum tuberosum
GCTATCCTTACAGTAAATCGAATACTCAATAGAGTGCCTCATACGAAGACACATGTTATTCCATATGAGAAATGGAAAGGTAGAAAACCCAACTTGAAATATTTCAAAGTGTGGGGGTGTCTTGCCAAAGTCCATGTTCATATGCCTAAGAGGGTCAAAATAGGAACTAAGAGTGTGTATTGTGTATTCATTGGATATGCCACAAATAGTAAGGCATGTCGATTTTTGGTTCATAAGTCTGAACATCTGGATATTCATGATAATACGGTAATGGAATCAAATAATGCCGAATTTTTTGAACATATCTATTGTATAAAAATAGACTTGAGTCATCTAGTGGGAGGTCTAAACGACCTCGAGAAGAACTAAAAGAGAATGAACCTAATGAAGAGAGTCCAAGGCGCAGTAAACGTCAAAGGACAGCTACTTCATTTGGATCTGATTTTGTAACATTCCTTCTTGAAAGTGAGCCTCAAACATTCAAGGAAGCGATGTTGTCTAGCGACTCAACCTCTTGGAAGGAGGCTGTCAATAGTGAGATTGAATCAATCTTAAGCAATCATACTTGGGAGTTGGCTGATCTTCCTCCAGGTAACAAACCCTTGGGTTCAAAGTGGATCTTAAAAAAGAAGATGAAAGATGATGGAACTATTGACAAATATAAAGCAAGACTTGTTGTCAAAGGCTTTAGACAGAAAGAAGGTCTTGATTATTTTGACACATACTCGCCAGTGACTAGGATTACATCAATTCGGATGTTAATTGCCCTAGCTGCAGTATACGGTCTTGAAATCCATCAAATGGATGTGAAAACCGCCTTCTTAAATGGAGATTTGGAGGAAGAGATTTACATGGAACAGCCTGAGGGCTTCGTAGTTCCCGGTAAAGAAAAGAAAGTATGCAAACTTGTTAAGTCACTTTATGGACTAAAACAAGCACCGAAACAATGGCATGCAAAGTTTGATGAAACCATGTTGTCAAATGGATTTAAGATCAATGAGTGTGATAAATGTGTTTAGATTAAAGACACTCTGAATTAGGTAGTCATTGTATGCCTATATGTGGATGACATGCTGATAATGATCAAAGACATTGTCAATGTAAAAGCTACTAAGCGTATGCTCGCTAGTAAGTTTGATATGAAAGATCTAGGAGTAGCCGATTTGATAATGGGGAATTAAGATTCACAGAACTCCTAACGGTCTAGCATTGTCACAATCTCATTATATTCAAAAGGTACTTGAAAGTTCAAGTATTTGAATTTCAAAAAGGCAAAGACCCCAATTGATGTGAACCTTAATCTTGCTAAGAATAAAGGTGAAAGTCAGTCTCAATTGGATTATGCCAGAGTATTGGGAAGTTTGATGTATGTCATGAATAGAACACAACCAGACATAGCGTGCGCTATAAGTAAACTGAGTCGATACACAAGTAATCCCAATCAAAATCATTGGTTGACAATGAAGAGAGTTTTGGGGTACTTAGAAGACACTCAAAACTATGCTTTGCATTACAACAAATATCCAGCAGTTCTTGAAGGATATAGTGATGCAAATTGGGATTACTGGGTCAACTGAAACGAAATCCACAAGTGGATATGTTTTCACTATTGGTGGAGGAGCAATATCTTGGAAATCATCCAAACAAACATGTATAGCTCGCTCTACAATGGAGTCTGAATTCATTGCCTTAGACAAGGCAAGTGAAGAAGCTGAATGGCTCCGAAATTTTCTTAGAAGATATTCCATTTTGGCCCAAACCAATGGCTCCTAAATGCATACACTGCGATAGTCAAGCTACAATATGAAGGTCTGGAAGCGTTATGTATACCGGGAAGTCTCGTCACATAAGACGAAGACATAACTCTGTTAGACAACTACTCTCTAGTGAAATTATCACAATTGACTATGTAAAGTCAAAGGATAATGTGTCGGATCCACTTACAAAAGGCCTAACTAGAGACGGAGTTAAGAGATTATCGACGGGAATGGGACTATGGCCGAGAACAAGTCACCATGGCGGTAACTCTACCTAGAAGACTGGAGATCCCAAGATCTAGGTTCAAAGAGATCAAACAAAGTCATAAATGACGGTTCAACATTGTCAAAACTTATTTTATGGTCCATTCTCATGATGAGACAATGTTCAGTAACCAGGATAAAGGCATAAGGACTTTTTAATGGTTTCTAAGTTTGATACAGGGTATATCAAATAGTGTATCTACGGGATAACACAGTTAGAAACCACCTATGTAAGTGTGAAGTGTAAGCCGCTTCAAGGAAAATCCGGTAAGGCCAGTTCTTTAAGCACTTATTAACCGAGATGTGTTCATGGCTGAAACGAACAAAACAATGAGAACCAAAAACAGTTCAAGGGTTGATTGTGTGACTTATGTTGTCTAGGTATACACTAAAGCTCGACGGTTCAAAGATATCAAATATACCGATTGACCGAGTATATCCGATATATGTTCACTACGGAAAGTTTAAAGGGAAACCTACTTATCCAGATGCGATTAACCCTTACTTACGAGACATGCAAGTTTTTCAAGCATATGTTTTAACTATAGCCATTCCCCATTCATGTGGGGAAATCGTTGTCCGTATATTAGGAAACACTTCCTTTAGTTCTTAAAGGGTTAAGAAGAAGGTGCCCCTCGCGCCGTCGTCGTCTCTTGCTTGGCCTCGGCCTTGGCTTTGGCTTCGGCTTTGGCTTTGGCTTTGGATTTGGATTTGGCTAATGATGTGATTGATTGATAATATTTTTTAGACAAAATTTATTTAATCAATCTTGTTAATTCATTTCTTTTCTCTTATAAATTAATTCAAAATGTTAGTTAAATAACAAAATTAATTTCGCAACGAATTATTTGAAATTTGCGCGTAACGATAAATTTATTTGAAAGGATTTATTCCTTCCGAAAAGTCATTACTTTTCCCAAAAGACACGACGTTCTGGAAAAGATGGGTCTGAACAAATTTGTCTAAACAGACGCATTCCTTGCTGCTAATGGCTATAAATAAGAGGTCGTTTTCATTTTTCAAACACAGAAAAAATTTCCCTCTATGCATACATTTTCTTACGAAAACAAAATTGTCAATCGACTGAGTCTGTGTGTGCTCTTGTTACTGTTCTTGCGTTCGCTGAAGTTATTGAAGTTTGAGGTACCGCTACTTCTTTAACAGGTTACTCTGTTTTATCTTGGGAGGAATTAATCGGCAACCTCAAGTACAGTGAAGGGATTAAATTTCTTAAGGAAACATAGTGATTTCTGTGAATTCGGATTAAAATTCATTCTGTCTATTTCATCTTTTTCTGTTTCTGTAATTTTGACTAACCTGAATACAGGAGATAACAAAAACCATAAGGAAGACATGCAATCAACTTGGAGAATAATTGCACATTAGTCATTTACCTCTTTTGCATAATCAATGAACATATCAAGTGCTCTTACATTTAGGCATTCGTCTTTGTTCACTATAAGCACTTGCATTAGGTAATAAGTAGGGAAATTTTCCAGAATGACAAATATGGAAGAGAAAATATGCAACGCGTGAATCATTTCGAATGGTTAGGAAAAACACGTTGTCATGACCCAGACCGTCGTGATTGGCACCCACACTAACCCTCCGGTGGGAGAACCATAACTACTAACTAACAAACAATTTAAAGCTTCGGAAGCATGTTTAAATAACTAAATAAGGAAGTTCCTATAAACTTCAACAAAAGATCTAACAACTAAACTTAACAAATGTGGAAGAAATAACCTATAACATGAAAGTCAATGTACCAAAACTCTAACAAGATTCATAAGTCTAAACAAGAAAGTCATCTGAAGAACTAGTCTATGTCCGAATAGGATGGACTAAACAAATAGAGAACTCAAGGCAGCCTGGTACAACTAGCTCACCCTTGAATTCGAATCGGCAATCACTGATCTTCTAAGCGAGGTCTTTCAATAGCCGCCGGAAGATGCCTTGTACTCAACAAAAATAAGAGCAAGTGTAGTATCAGTACACAACCACCGTGTACTAGTAAAATCACGTGGCTATCCCATTAAGTGAAATATACATTAGTTAATACAACAATATAATCACATGCACATATCAAACATATACAATATCATCAACATATACGAACAATGAACAACTTCACGATTCTCACATATCACAGTTATATCAATTTAGAGCAACATACCGTCTTGCAATATCAATCATCATTAGTTAAGAACGAACTCATCACAAGTAGATACACAACACAATTCAATGGTCCTCTCACAGAACCCAATTCAATGGTCCTCTCATGGAACCCACACCCAAACAGTTAGCATACCGGAATGTGGTACCCGATCTAATGATTATGTCGGAATGTGACAACTGATCCCATAATTATGCCCAAACGTGGCAACCGATCCAAGTTAGTTATGACGGAACGTGGCAACTGATCCAAGTTAGTTATGCCGGAACACGGCAACCGATCCACACTACAATCACAATCACAAGTATATCCTCAAGATCATACATTTAAGTCATGATTTCATGATAACCATCATTCATCTATCTCATTTACAACAAGTGTGATCAATAATGCAACATTCATATACATACATGTATCATAATGAAGCAAGAACAAACATACATCACACAATCATAGAATCACAACCATCACATACCTCGAAACAAGCTTGAAACTCTAAGAAACTTGATCCTTCCCTTTCCGGATTCGTTCCTCTTGTTCTTGGTCTACAAATAATCATAATAACACGGGAATCAATAAACAATCACTAATTATTCAAATTACTAACAATTCTATGAAACCTAGATCAAACCCATTATCCCAATTATCCAAATGAGGGTTGTTTCCACCATAGAATCTATAACAAAACCCTCCCCCATCAATATTCACCCATTCTATTACGTTCTACGGATTGAAAAA
>NW_006239727.1:64692-77936 GCF_000226075.1 Solanum tuberosum
GGAATCAATAAACAATCACTAATTACCCGAATTACTAACAATTCTATGAACCCTAGATCAAACCCATGATCCCAATTATCCAAATTAGGGTTGTTTCCACCATAGAATCTATAACAAAACCCTCCCCCATCAATATTCACCCATTCTATTACGTTCTACGGATCGAAAAATGGATTCGGGGAGTGGAAAGCTTACATTTAGCCTCAAGAGTGGTGAAAAATGAGTAGGAGTTGACTGGGGTTTGTTCCTTTGCTTTAAAAATTGAAAAGTGCCAATTAAGGTCGTTTAAGGGTTTATTTACGACGTTAAATCACGTTGAACCCGCCACAGTGTCCCTCTCCCCGCTGCGGCGGCCCCGCCAGAGCGACACCAATCCAGCTAAAGCGGCTTGTAAGGAATCAGTGAGCTATTTAAGGAATTCCAAGACCCCCATTTCACAACACACCTCTAACCAACGACGATCAGAAAATACCCTTTACGCTAAGATCGATTTCGGGAGTTCTACTCATACACTTATAAGGGAAGCATTCTTAAATATATGTCGGGTATTGATCTCTCAAGTAACAGATTACCCGAATTCAAATCCATAAAGTCATATGGGTTCTTTAACGAGTAATCTAACTACTCATGTAATCAAAATCATAATTAACTCACCCAGTTGTTACCAGATTTCCCTACACCTTAAAGACTCCTATTTCGTCCAAATCTGAACTAGGTTGGGAAAATCAAAATACTACGAAAAAGTTTTCTAATCCCAATTCTTTCTCCATTGGCTTTTCCCTAACGACGGAATCATGTCGTTACAATAGATACTAATTTACCTATCACTCGTCCCCGAGTAATCAACTAGGAAAGATTGGCTAGATTAAGGGTAGAGTAGTATTCGGAATCGTCGAATTACTGGGGATACTTGTCTTGCATACCCTTCTTACCGAATCTCATTACCCCCTAAGGGTTTCACATCTCCAACCTTAAACCAACCAATTGAATACCTATACATCCTCCCTTACAATCTCTCAATGAAGTCATCTCAACACTCGAGTGATAATTATTGTTGTATGTAAACTTAACTAACATAAAAAACAATTCCCAACAACCACCAAAGTTGATCGTACACACGTCTACAACATGTTACCAAGGACCTTGACACAACCATCTGGACGAATCCTTTAGCACTTAAGCATGATAAAATTCCTAGTCAATACTCGCTACAAATAGAAGTGAACCTGAATCAACCAACACACTCATAATACCCAAACAATCATAGTTTTTATCAACATCTCTTTCTCATAACATAAATTTCCATGAGCTTAAGTTATAACAAATTTGATCTTTAGAAATCAGATACTCATTGAGGGATATGTCCAAGCATACAACCACTCCAACAACACTATCGAAATGCTAGATTTAGTAATTGTAGATTACCTCTTAAGAACAGTAGAATTGGATCTAATGATCCCCACATTCAACCACACATAAACGATACATGACCTCGACGACTAGAGGAATATTAAGATTATCGAACAACCACAAATACGCATGGTAGCTCTTCTATAAATTCTCATGAGCAAGGTGGTACATGTAGAACCACTAAAATACTTCCCAATCTTCCCACTCAACCAAGAGAACATCACAGGATTTGGTACCCCTGATCCACCACTAGGGATCCACCCACAAAAGTGAAAACACACTAGAGCATAACTAGTGAATCATACTCACAATACTAACAACCATCATAAACACTCCGACCATTTACCTTATTATAAACCAACACTTCTAAAAATGAAACCTTTCTTAAGTACTTAACAATCAATAGCAGTAAACTTACAACTCAACCAAGTGTAAGTCCTTTCAAATGCTCAATACCAGATACAATTGATCATTTTTCACCTTGCAAATTCATACCTTGACAAAATATATTACCACAAATGTAGACTTACAATGAAAAATCTGAATTGTAAATTCAACTGTATAGCATAATTCCCTTGTCTATCAACATTAACTTGTACCTTGAAGATTTTTATGAATTCATGGGTCCTTGTTTATCATTGGTCACATCTCCATCGATCTTACAATATCCTTTGCTAAAAGTTCCATCGTACTCATTACTAAACTCAAAAAACCAAAACCAAATTACTTATCATCACACTCAAGCTAATGTCTGCACAATCCTTCCTCAAGTCTTTTTCAATACTTTTTAACCCATCTGATGGACTTGTGACACCTCTGAACCCAATTATCTACCCCTCTGAATATATCTCTTTAGCCTTTGCAATCAAATATAATATATTTCTCTAGCCACTCTCTAAAGGATGTACTACACCCCACTATATTTCCCTTTATTATAACTCTAGCTCTTTAACATTCTATTTGAGTGGTGTCCCACCATCTCTTAAACTTTCCATACAACCATGTTACTCACCCAATATTAAAAAACCACGACCTTAGATACTCACAAGTCGTACTTACTATACAAAATTCTCTTTACCAACAATCTTATTATATAGTTGCATCCCATCACAATCCATCACGAACTCATACCACCATTACCCTCGGTTAGCCCTGACTATCACTACGAAGTCAACCTTTTCATCGACATAACACATCAAACTCAGGTATACCCATCAAATTGAAAGGGCTAACCCAATTTTATACACGTTCACTTACTAAACTGTTCAATTACCTTCAACCAAGTATACTCATTGGGACTTCTTTATCCATAAGCTTATCATTTCGGTATCAATCCAATCCTTTATGACGTAAGATAAAATCACCAATCCTCATACTACTCTCCTTCTTCTTAACAAACAAGACAGGAGCACCCCACGGAAAAACACTAGGACGGATGAAACCTTTATCAAGAAGCCCTTGGATTTGAGCTTTAAGCTCTCTCAATTCTGACCACACGAATAGACTCAATAGGGGGGATTCGACCTCAACATCCCAAATATGAGCGCATTATGCTAAACAATCATGCCCCACCAATTTCCTACCTCGCACGAAAGATATTACCTGAGATGACTTAGGCTTGTACCCCTTCCCATTCTAACATTTCCCTACCCCAGATCTTTAGAGGTACCGACTTAGCATTACCATTAAACACAACATAATAGGGGGACAATCAAGTCATCCCTAAGATTATATCAAGTCAGTCATATCCTGCATAACCAAATCAACCTAAGTCTGAAAATCCCTAAACACAACAAGACAAACACGATATACAAGGGTGACTATAACTGACTCTTCAACTTGATGGGAGCATCAAGTATATCACAAACCACATCAAATCCCAAGGCAATTGAACTAACACGTAGGAATAACTAGGACCCATATCACATAAAACAATAGCCATCCGGGCACAGACAAGAGTAGCACTAGTGACTACTGCATCACACACCTCAAACTCGGTATGGCCCGGAAAAGCATATAACTGAGCCCTGTCGTCTTGACAGGCAACCTCCTCACCTGGCTACACTACTCCTCTACCTGCATTACTGTTTCCTCGACCTCTACGACCTCGCTGATTTCCTCCTCATACGCCCATGTTCTCCACAATTTTAACACACCTTATAACTTATATTCAAATGCTGAAAACTGAACAAGATCGCCAGGGTTCATACGGGATGAAATTGTGACTAGGAAAAATAGGGGAGACATGACTGAGATTTTTTCTCGTTCTGGCGGAAGAAATCCCGCCCCAACGGCCTCAACAGCAACAGAACCCCTGTCAACAATTTTCTGGGTTCTTTTCCTTCCCAATTTCCCCCAAAGGTTCCCAGCCATAACACATGCTTTTTTTAGAGAAAATCCCTTTAGCTAGGACAATTATTGTTTACCCCCGGTCAACCGAACGAAGTACGCACTTTAGAATCCTTTTACATCGTTTCAACACTACCACACACATATCCCCAGGATACACTAGACTCTCACACGGTTATCAGTTGGTCACAACGCACATCTATATTTCTTGCTTACGAACCACATCGTAATTTCTCTAGACCCTTGCACCTAATCTCGTGATGACTTTCTTTTCACAACAAGTTCCACGACACTTAAGTGGTTACAATTGGCACAATTTCAACATTTAGGCCAGCACATAGCACATATCAATATTTAGACAAGCAATACTGGGCACATAATCATATCAAAGCATTCAAGTAATACACCCTTCACATTCATAGTTAATTTCTGACAACTACAAGCACACATTCACCGTTCCAAGTTACAACTCGCAGACAAGTTCAATTTCTTTAATTAGTTCGTTCCATAAACGACTATTACTGATCATCTATGCTTTATACGACCTCTAAGGCCAGATACCAATTGGAACCTTCTCAGTTCCAATTAACTTGCTTGTGTCCCTCCGGTCGTGACTACGGCGTTTAGTTCACTTTGTTGAGATACCAATTTGAATCGGGAGATACCAATTGGACTCAACTCATACCACAAGCGACAATAGTAGCTAGCGAACCCTATAAAATTGTTAATTTCAATCACAGAACTTGGTTGAACCCAACTCTTAACCGCCTTAACCCTTAACTGATTGTAACCAAACCTTAAATTAATCTTAGAGAAAAACGATGCATTTTGCAATTGATCAAAAAGGTCATCTATCTGAGGTAATGGATACTTGTTCCGAATGGCAATCCTATTCAACTGTCAGTAATCTATACACATCCCCTCTTGCTAGTGATTGTGTTACCATTGTTGTTGCTCTAGTTCAGACCGTAGAGTGAAGGAGGAAAAATACCAATTTGTATAACCCAGATGCAAATTGGATTCAAGTCATAACACGAAGGAGTAGAAAGAAGTGAGTTTTTTTCCTAAAGTCCTATAGCCTCTCGAAGAAAAGTACGGACATTATCGTACCATTTCACAAGACTCTACTAGACTCGTTTTGGTACAATAAGATCTATGAACCTACGACTCTGATACCAACTTTGTCACTACCCAGACCATCGTTATTGGCACCCACACTAACCCTCCGGTGGGAGAACCATACTTACTAACTAACTAACAATTTAAAGCTACGAAAGCAGGTCTAAATAACTAAATAAGAAAGTTCCCATAAACATCAACAAACGATCTAACAGCTAAACTTAACAAATGCGGAAGAAATAACATAGAACCTGAATGTCAATGTACCAAAACTCTAACAAGATTCATAAGTCTAAACCAGAAAATCATCTAAAGAACTAGTCTAAGTCCGAATAGGATGGACTAAACAAAAAGAGAACTCAAGGCAACCCAGAAGAACTGGCTCACCCTTGAATTCGAATCGACGATCACTAATCTTCTAAGCGAGGTCTTTCAATAGCCGCCGGAAAATGCCCTGTACTCAACAAAAATAAGAGCTAGTGCAGTATCAATACACAACCACTGTATACTGGTAGGATCACGTGCCTATCCCATTAAGTGAAACATACATTAGTCAATACAACAATAAAATCATATGCATATATCGAACATATACAATATCCTCAACATATACGAACAATGAACAACTTCACGATTCTCACATATCATGTTATATCAATTTAGAGCAATATACCATCTTTCAATATCAATCATCATTAGATATGAATGAACTCATCACAAGTGTATCATTAGATCATACATTTAAGTCATGATTTCATGGTAACCATCATTCATCTATCTCATTTACAACAAGTGTGATCAATAATGCAACATTCATATACATACATGTATCATAATGAAGCAAGAATAAACATACATCACACAATCATAGAATCATAACCATCACCTACCTCGAAACAAGCTTGAAACCCTAAGAAACTTGATCCTTCCCTTTACGGATTCATTCCGCTTGTTCTTGGTCTACTAACAATCATAATAACACGAGAATCAATAAACAATCACTAATTACCCGAATTACTAACAATTCTATGAATCCTAGATCAAACTCATGATCCCAATTATCCAAATTAGTTTGTTTCCACCATAAAATCTATAACAAAACCCTCACCCATCAATATTCACCCATTTTATTACATTCTATGGATCAAAAAGTGAATTGGGGGAGTGGAAAGGTTACCTTTAGCCTCAAGAATGGTGAAAAATGAGTAGGAGTCGCATGGGATTCGTTCCTTATCTCTAAAAATTAAAAACTGCCAATTAAGGTCGTTTAAGGGTTTATTTACGAGTTTAAGTCGCATCGAACCCGCCACAACGACCTTCGCCCCACTACAGCGGCCCTGCTAGAGCGACACCAATCCCGCTAAAGCGGCTTGCACGGAACTAGTGAGCTATTTAAGGAATTCCAAGACCCCCATTTAACAACACACCTCTAACCAACAACGATTAGAAAATACCCTTTACGCTATAATTGATTCCGGGAGTTCTACTCGCCTGAATTCAATTCCGTAAAGTCATACGTGTTCTTTAATGAGTAATCTAACTACTCATGTAGTGAAAATCATAATTAACTCACCCCGTTGTTACTAGATTTTCCTAGACCTTAAAGACTCCAATTTCGTCCAAATCTAGACTAGGTTGGGAAAATCCAAATACTACAAACAAAAATTGACCCCAATTAATTCTCCATTGGCTTTTCCCTAACAACGGAATCAGATCGTTACACAAGTGGCAAAGAAAGAAGGAAGGGAGAAGGGAAAATGACAAAATGTTTTAGTTCACGACCTAGTTATTCAAGATTTTCATGGCATAAATCTTTTCTAATACAATTAACCAAAAGAATAGTAAGAGTCACTTTCAACTTTCATGACTGGATAAACAAAATAGCTAAAAGATAATACAATCTCTGGTTGACCTAAAATAGAAAACAATTCAAATTTTCTCGATTTCATCTTCTATACAAATTTGACCAAGACACAAAACTAAGAAGGAACTTGATGATTTGGATTCCAAAATCAAAGCCTAGTGACTTCGTATTTTTCCAGATAAACATGTAAACAGAACTGAGAACACGGATCAATACAAATCAGGAACCATACAGTCATCATAAACATAAAAAATCTAATGTTTTAGCTACAAGATATTTAAAAAGATGATCAATCCCACACCGTTGAAAATAAGCCAATCGATCTACAAAAAAGAAAAATGTAGCAAAGGCATTCACAAAGAGAGAGAGAAGAGGACGAACAAAATGAACACGTGCTTGAGCGATCAATTAAGAAATGTAAAGATAAGGAGAATGGTTAGTAATGACGACATGGGACACAAAAAGTTCCTTATCTCTCTTTAAATCTCATGGATTGCCTCAGGGAAGAGGCCAGTCCCTTCAGAAGGTGCCAAAATTATACTGTCAGCTCGATAACACCTTTTTATTTCATCTTTGTTTACTCGTTGCCGAGCTAATGAGGCCCCATTTTTTGTTGGCATTTTATATATTATCATAAATCTAATAATTTGTATAACTAGCTCTTCTGAGAATTGATACATCTTTTAACTTTACAACACATATCACAGCTGAAAGCTACTTGAATATATGACCAACATGTAGTTTTTGATGCAAAAACAAAAAACCTATCTAATAAAGAGACCAACAAATCAAATAAGCCACAAGTCAATAATCAGAGTATCCTAAAGAGTTACACTTACAAAAGTCGATGAGACTGAATATGCTCAAGAATAATATCAGAATCACACAGATTGAAACCTGAAAAAAAAATCAACAAATTAGTCTTGACAATTACATAAACTTTATCCTACCTAAAGATTTCTAAATCTAGAAACAAAATGAATATCATCAAAGTAAGAAGCTTAACCTTGGTGACTAAAAGCAAAACAAGTATGGGAACAATGATATTCATTTGGAGGTTATACAAAGGAAAACAAACAACATAAACAAGAATGTCATTCCTCATAGGAGTGATCATAAGTTTTTTCTTTTTGCAAAAGCCTAGACATGTAACTACTTAAGTTGGTACCAAAACAATCCAGCTATATGGTATAAGCTATGACATATCCATCAATCAATTATTTCATAAACCTTAATAACATATAAAAAAAATTCTAAGTATACGTATCTAGTTAGATTGAACAAATTAACAGTTAAACATTAGACACACACATACAAAAAAAATCAACCATGGTGCTAGTAGCTCAAAATATAACCCCTTGGGTTCAAACCAGTTGAGAAGTTTCGTTTCGACTCCACAAACATAAAATTTAATTACTTATTAATCAATCGACTACTCCACGATAGAAAAATATTTAGGGCCAGCTATATGGGATAGCTAAGCTTTAAAAAACTCGAAACATAAGAACAACAAGTTAGTTCACCATAAAAAACAGGGCATTCACAATTTTATGAAATCTTAGAGGAATCTAATGTACGACAAAAAATCAGTAAGAAAGCATCAATGGACATACCCATATATAGCTCAAATTTTGGTATAAGTAGTTGCAGATCCTTAACTTCGCACTGCCAGTGAAAATAATTTCAAAACGAATGAGGTGAAGAAACTCCAAGATAAACCCACAACAATATAAGTCTAAAATAAAGAAACTCAGAAAGCCAATTCCGATGAAAAACCCATATATGAACAGAGAAAGTTATGAAAAAAGACCAACTAAAATAAGAAACCCAGAAAGTTGATTCCAACAAAAATCCTTTTATGAATAGAGAAAGTCCAAAAGAATTATGATGAAAGAAGACCAAATCAATTACTGCATGTGAGAAAACAAAACGAAAATCTGAAACAGGGATAATCGAAGAAATTGTTTCCTCAAAAACCAAAATGAAACAGGAAAAATACAAGAACAAAACAAAAATTAAAGGCACAACGGTTGAAATTATTGAAAAGCACAAGGAAAATTGAACATCAACAACAAACCCAAATGAAAAAAGAAGAAAATATTAACGCACCTAGATCAAATTTGCTCGATGAAAGACAAAACTGGGAACAATTTTAAATGTGCTTTCAATTTTGAGGAAAACAAAGAAGTACAAGAAATAAAAAAAAAATACGAAAGAATCTTACCTAGAATGAATGCTGGAGAAAGGAGGAATATTTGGTGAGCATAAGCTATCAAGTAAACACTTGAAATATGAAGCAAGAGAAGTAAACAATGAGGTATACCTTCAAGACGTATGAACAAGACAAGTAGCTATGTTTGAGCATTAAAAAGACAAAAACACCCTTAGATTTGATGAAACATGCATGTTGAAACAAGCCATTTCTAATATAGTAGAAATAAGTGGATTTTTTTATTTGCTTTTTCTAATTGTTAATCTTATATTTTTATTTTATTTTTATTTTTGAAATTTGCATAAATAACATAAGAGAAAAATATTGCAAAGCATGCTTCGTTTTTTTTTTAAAAAAAAACAGAAACTTTTGATGATAGTGGGATTCGAGAACCCACAATCTCTAGCGTGGGAAAGAGTTTTCATGGCCTCTTCCTTACCACTGAGTTGTAAGTCAGTTGTGTTAGGGGGTTCGCAAGTTATACATATATATTTATTTAATTTTCTAATACAAAAATAGGATGCACGAAAAAGCTATTGAGTTCGTCCAATCCCCCACTTAGTTCCGCCCTGGCATCTATGCCCTCCAACTTTGAGTGCGCACAAATAGATACTTAAACTTGTATAAAGTTTAACAAGTAGACACATGCATCACGTAAGACGTCAAGTAGGACGCATGTGTAATGGTGTATATATGCTCCACTCTATTCAAGTTTAAGTACCAATTTGTGCCCATCTAAAATTCAAAAGCATAGATATTAAGTATGTAACGACTGGTTCCCGTCGTTATAGAAAAGTCAACGGGGAAAAATTTTGGGCCAGAAAACTTTTTCGTAGTAACTTGGGATTTCCCAACCTAGTCTAGATTTAGAAGAAATCAGAGTCAGTTTGGTCTTGGGAAATCTGATAACAATTGGTTGATTTAATTATTATTTTGATTACATGAGTAGATAGCTGAGACGTTAAAGAATCTGTACGACTTTATGGAATTGAATTCGGGTGAGTAGAACTCTCGAAACTAATCTTGGCGTGAACGAGTAGTTTTTGAGTGTTGTTGGTTGAAGGTGTGTTGTGAAATGGGGGTATAAGAATTATTAAAATTGCTCACTGTTCCGTGCAAGCGGCTATAGCGGGATTTCTGCCGCCAGGGCAGGGTCGCTGTAGCGAGGTGAGACCGCTGTGGCAGGACAAATACGACTTAAAAGTCGAAAATAAACCCCAAAATCATTCTTGAGAGCTAAGGAACGAACCAGGAGTCTTCTTGACAGTTTTCCACCATTCTTGAGGCTAAAGGTAAGGTTTTAACTCCCTGAATCTATTTTTTGATCCGTAGAACATAATCTAATGGGTAATTATTGATGGAGGAGGGTTTTGATCTGGAATTTATGGTGGAAACAACTATAATTTGGATATTGGGATCATGTGTTTGACCTAGGGTTGATAGGATTGTTGGTAATTCGGGTAATTAGTTATCGTTTATTGATTCCCGTGTTTTAATTATTATTTATAGATCAAGAACAAGTGAAACAAATCTGGAAAGGGAAGTATCAAGTTTCTTAGGGGATTCAAGCTTTGTTCGAGGTAGATGATGGTTGTGATTTCATGTTGTGTGATGTATGTTTGTTTTTGCTTCATTATAATACATGTATGTATGCGAATGTTGCATTATTGATCACACTAACTGTAAATGAGGATAGCTGAATGATGAATGCCATGAATCATGACTTGAGTGTATGATTATTATGAGAATGTACTTTGTGATTGTGATTGTGGCTTGTTGAATGGATCGAGTGTTGCGTTTCGACACACTAACTTTGATCGGTTGCCACATTCTGGCATAAATATAGGATCAGTTTCCACATTCCGGCATAAACATTGGATCGGGTACCACGTTTTGATATGTTATCAATTTGGGTTTGGATTCCATGAGAGGACCATTGACTCGACATAACTGTATAATTAAGAATTGTGAAATGCTATGTTGTTCTTGAATGATGTTGATATTGTATATATTTGGTTTATGCATGTTATTATTATGTTGTAATGCCTTATTGTAACGACTTGTTCCCGTCGTTATAGAAAAGCCAATAGGGGAAAGAATTGGGGCCAAAAAACATTTGAGTAGTAACTTTGGATTTCCTAGCCTAGTCCAGATTTGGACAAAATCGAAATCAGTGAGGTCTAGGGAAATCTGTTAACGATTGGGTGATCTAATTATGAATTTGACTACATGAGTAGATAGCTAAAGACATTAAGGAACTCGTACTACTATACAAAATTGAATTCGGGCGACTAGAACTCTCGAAAATGATCTTAGCGTGAACGGGTGGTTTTGAATGTCAACGGTTGAAGGTGTGTTGTGAAATGGGGGCTTGTAATTCAAGTTTCAGCATTCTGTCTCCGTGCATGCCACCGTAGCGGGATAGGTCCCGCCATAGCGGGACAGACGCGACTTAAAGTCAGAAATAAACCCCAAAATCATATTATTCTACAATTTTCGAACTGAGAGCTAAGGAACAAACCCAGGGATTTTCTTGATTGTTTTCCACCATTCTTGAGGCTAAAGGTAAGGTTTTCACTCTCCTAATCAATTTTTTGATTCGTAGAACTTGGTTTCTTGGGTGATTATTGTTAGGGAAGGGTATTTGGAACTGTTTGGATGGTGGAAAAAGCCCTAATTTGGGTAATGGGATCTTGGGTTAGCCTAGGGTTGATAATGATGATTATAATTAGGGTAATTAGGCCTCGTTTATTGATCCTTGCATTAATTATATATTTTTAGACCACGAACAAGTGGGAAGAATCTGGAAAGGGAAGACTCAAGTGCCTTAGGCGATTCAATCTTGGATGCAAGGTAGGTGATGGTTGTGATTTCATGTTGGTGTGATATATGTTTGTAATTGCTCATTATAATGCATGTATGTATGCGAATGTTGAATTATTGATCACCCTAATCGTAAATGAAGATAATTGAATAATTGTATGCCATTAATCACCTTTTGTTGTATGATTGTGAGAATATACATTGTGATTGTGATTGTGGTTTGTTGAATGGATCGGGTGTTATGGCCCACACACTAACTTGGATCTGTTGCCACGTTCTGGCATAAATATGGGATCGGTTGCCACGTTCTGGCATAATTATGGGATCGGTTGCCAAGTTCCAGCATAAACATTGGATCGGGTACCACGAACCGGTACAGTAACAGTTTGACCATTGAATTGGGTTCGTTGAAAGGACCATTAAATTGTATTGTCTATCTACTTTTGATTATTTCGTTCATATCTAATGATGATTGATATTGGAAGACGGTTTGTTGCTCTAAATTATTATAATTGTGATATGTGAGTATCATGAAACTATTTGTTGTTCGTAATAGTTGACTAATATTGTATATGTTCGGTATATGCATGTTTGTTAAGGATTGTGGTTACTTGCATGTGTTTCACTTATTGGAATAGCCGCATGATCCTACTAGTAATATGTGGTTGTGTACTGATACTACACTTGCCCTTTCTTTGTTGAGTACATGGCATCTTCAGTTACTATTGATAGACCTCAGCTAGGTGACTATTGAGCGTGACCGGATTCAAGGGTGAGCCAGTTCTTTCAGGCTGCCATGTATCTTTCTTGTTTAAGTCCACTCTGTTCGGACTTAGACTATTTGTTAAATGTGTTTGCTTTGTTTCGGGGTTATACCCCTTCTTCTTAGACTGGTCGTTCGTAGAGTTTTGGTACAATGACTTTCAGGTTCTAGGGGTTGTTCTTCTGCATTAGTTTGGCTAGTTATTTGTTAAAACTTTGGAGTTTATGGGTCTCCATTTTTATTGTCATTTAAACATACTTCCGTATCTTTAAATACATAGTTTTTGGTTAAATTTGTTTGTTTGGGTTGTAGTAATGGTTCTCCCACCGAGGGGTTTGTGTGGGCGCCAATCACGACGGTCTGGGTCGTGACACTTATGTGTGTTGTACTTAGTGGGATAGCCGCGTGATCCTACCAGTACACTATGGTTGTGTACTGATATTGAACTTGCTCTTTCTTTGTTGAGTACAGGGCATCTTCAGGCGGCTATTGACAGACCTCGCTTAGAAGATCAATGGCCGCTTCAAATTCAAGGGTGAGCTAGTTCTTCCAGGCTGCCATGGGTTCTCTTTCTAATTATGTCCACATTTCTGACTTAGACTTTCTAGTTAGTTACTAGTGCATTAGTTGGGGTTGTAACCCTTCTTGTTTAGACTTATGGATCTTGTTAGAGTTTTGGTACATTGACTTTCAAGTTCTAGGCA
>NW_006239727.1:78206-91135 GCF_000226075.1 Solanum tuberosum
TGACAAAGTTGGTATCAGAGCCTAGGTTCGTTGATTTGGATGTGCCAAAACGAGTCTAGTAGAGTCTTGCGGAATGGTACAGAGACGTCTATACTTTTCTTCGAGAGGCTATAGGACTTTAGGAAATCTCTGTATTTTCTCCAGTCTCCTTTCCTGCTATAACTAGATTCCAATTGGTATATGTCGATTCGAATTGGTATCTAACCTCCTTCACTCCTCTGTCCGCATATGGTTAACACTAGGTTTAACGGTGTTAGGCCCGTAGCTCTCGTCAGTGCTCCAGCTGAGAAATCTGCAGTGAGAGGTCGCGGTCGAGGCTGGGGTAGAAGAAGAGCTAGGGGTAGAGGCCAAGGAAGGGCAGCGCCTACTAGGGATGGAGCACTGGTTGGAGATTCTCCCAGAAATGGGGCCCCTATTGCGCACCGTGAAGAGGTAGAGGAGAATGTAGAAGTTGAGGAGAAGGAGAATGTTGGGAAATAGGAAGAGATGTAGGCTAAGCCAACATGTATTCCTCCCATAGACCTAGTATTAGCTCAACATATCATGTCATTCTTGAAAGGGTTGGTTGGTGCTGGAGTGCTTCCCTCTGTTCAAGAAACTCAAGCTCCCGCCAATCCTCTTATTGCTATCACTATCCCTAAGGTGGGAGGGAATGCAAGAAATGATGCGTTCTTCCATCCTTTATTAGGTCCTGTTATGACTGGTAATGATCATGAAATGTTGACTAAGTTCTTGAAGTTGAAACCGCCTGTGTTCCATGGTTCTGGGAGTGAGGATGCATATGAGTTCATCCTAGATTGCTATGAGAGGCTTCATAAGTTGGGAATTATCCATCAGCATGGGGTTGAGTTTGTGACTTTTCAACTTTAAGGTGAGGCTAAGCAGTGGTGGAAGATTATGTGGAATACAGATCTTCGGTGTTATCTCCATTTACTTGAACCCAATTTCATGCTCTGTTTTTAGAGAAATATGTGCCTAGGACTTTGAGAGATCGCAAGAAGGATGAGTTCATGGCTTTGGAGCAATGTGGTATGTCTATGGCTGCTTATGAGGCCAAGTTACATGCCTTGTCTAGATATGCTATTCAATTGGTGACTACTGATGAGGAGAGGATCCGTTTATTTATTAGGGGACTAAATTCTGAGTTGCAGGTATTATATGTTCATATGACCTCTGCAGGAACGAGCTTTAATAAGGTAACAAACTTTGTTAAGAAAGTGGAGGGGTGAGGCGAGATGGTCAGGCTAAGGCATTGGCTAAAAGGGCCAAGAACTCGGGTAACTTTTAAGGTTTTTACTCCAAAGGGTCAGGGAGGCCAACACTTGCAGTCAGGCCAATTCAGTCTGCTATGCCTGCCTCTACAGGTAATTACTTGGGAACTCCACCTCATAATTTGATTCAGGATAGCCAGAGAGTCGCACCTTCGGTGGGCAACATGCCATCTTTTGATCGTACATGTTACAACTGTGGTGAACCTGGGCATATGAGGAGAGATTGTCCCCACCCGTGCATGATGGATTCCGCGCAGTAGCAGTCTCAAGCAGTGGTACCCACGGGAAATGGTAATAATGGTCAAGGACGTCCACAAGGTGGGCGATGAGGTATTCAGCGAGGCCGTAAGGGTAGAGGAAATGGTAATGCAGGCAAGGGTGCAGTGCATCCAGGCAGGTAAGTCGCCCGTCATAATGATAGAGCTCAGTGTTATGCCTTTCCGGGCAAGACTGAGGCAGAGGCGTTCGATGCGGTGATCACATGTACTATTCTTGTCTGTGACCGGATGGCTAATGAGTTATTTGATCCGGGTTCTACTTATTCTTATGTATCCGTGAGATTTGCCTCAGAATTTGCAATGATTTGTGATATACTTGATGCCTTCATCCATGTTTCTACCCCAGTTGGAAAGTCTATCATAGTCACCCATGTCTATTGTGCTTGTCCTATTTTGTTTATGGGTTTTCAAGCTTAGGCTGATTTGGTGATTTTGGATATGACTGACTTTGATATAATCTTAGGCATGACTTGGTTGTCTCACTATTATGTTATTCTTAATTGTAATACTAAGTTTGTAACTCTAGAAATTCCGGGAAGGGAAAAGTTAGAGTGGGTAAGGGTGTACAAGCCTAAGCAAGCTAAAATCATATCCTTCATTCGGGCTAGGAAACTAGTACGACAGGGTTATTTGGCTTATTTGGCTCATATTTGGGATGTTGATGTTGAGTCTCCATCTATTGAGTCTATTCATGTGGTGTCAGAATTTAAAGAAGTGTTTCCTAATGATTTGCCCGGTATGCCTCCGGACAGAGATATAGATTTCTACATTGATTTAGAACCTGGTAATCATCCCATTTCTATCCCTCCATATTGTATGACTCCGACAGAATTAAGAGAGCTTAAGGCTCAAATCCAAGAGCTTTTTGATAAATAATTTATTCGTCCTAGTGCTTCCCCGTAGGGTGCTCCAGTTTTGTTTGTTAAGAACGAGGATGGTAGTATGAGGATGTGTATAGATTACCGGATATTGAATAAGGTCACTATTTGAAACAAGTACCCTTTGCCTCGAATAGATGATATTTTTGACCAATTGAAAGGTGCATGAGTTTTCTCCAAGATTGATCTAAGTTCTGGTTACCATCAGTTAAAAATTAGGCCTGAGGATGTGCCTAAAACAGCGTTTAGAACCTGCTATGGGGACTATGAGTTTTTAGTTATGTCTTTTGGTTTGACTAATAAACCTACAGCTTTCAAGAGTTTGATGAACGGGATGTTCAAACCCTTTCTTGATTCGTTTGACATAGTCTTTATTGATGATATTTTGGTCTATTCGAAAAGTGAGGAAGAGCATGCCAACCATCTTCGTATTGTTTTGGGTGTTCTTGGGAAGGTTGTATGCGAAATTTTCTAAATGTGAATTTTGGTTGACTTCGGTTGCATTTTTGGGACATGTAGTTTCAAAAGAAGGGGTAATGGTAGATCCTCAAAAGATTGAGGCGGTTAAGAAGTGGGTTCGGCCTAGCTCTGTGACTGAAGTTAGGAGTTTTGTGGGGCTCGCTAGCTATTATCGTCGATTTGTGAAGAACTTTGCTTCTATTGCCACTCACTTGACTAATTTGACCAAAAAGGAGATACCATTTGAATGGACCGAAAAATGTGAGGAGAGCTTCCAAAAGCTCAAGACTCTTTTGACCACTACACATATTCTAGCATTACCGGTAGAAGGTAAAGATTTTATTGTTTATTGTGATGCTTCACATTCTGGTTTGGGTGTTGTGTTGATGCAGGATAAGAATGTTATACCTTATGTATCGCATCAATTGAAGGTGCATAAGATGAATTACCCAACACATGATTTGGAGTTGGTAGCGGCAATGCTCGCTCTTAAGATCTGGCGGCATTACCGTTATGGTGTTAAGTGTGAGGTATTTACTGATCATCGTAGTTTGCAGCATGTGTTCACCCAAAAAGATTAGAATTTGAGACATCGAAGGTGGATGGAGTTACTCAAGGATTATGATGTGACCATTCAATACCATCCGGGTAAGGCTAATGTAGTGGTAGATGCTTTGAGTCGAAAAATGGTGAGAATGGGTAGATTAGCTAAAGGATTAGAATTTGAGACATCGAAGGTGGATGGAATTACTCAAGGATTATGATGTGACCATTCAATACCATCCGGGTAAGGCTAATGTAGTGGTAGACGCTTTGAGTCGAAAAACGGTGAGAATGGGTAGATTAGCTTGCTTGAGTGTAACTAAGTGACCTTTGGCTAAGGACATTCAGACCTTGAAGTCTAAGTTCATGTAGTTGGGTATCTCAGAAAGAGGTGGGGTGTTAGCTAGCATTGAAGTTAGGGTCATGCTCATTGAGGAGATCAAGGCCAAATAATTTGAAGATGAAAATTTGAATGAACCCAAGAAGAAGACTGTGATTGGTAAGGCACAAGAGACCACTCTTGATGCGGAAGGTGTGCTCAGTTTTAAAGGAAGGATTTGTGTTTCTCGAGTTGATGACTTAATTCAAAAATTATTGACAGAATCCCATGGTTCGCAATATTCCATTCATCTGGGTGTGGCCAAGATGTACCGAGATTTAAAGCGAATTTATTAGTGGCCAGGCATGAAGATGGATATAGTGGAGTTTGTGGCTAAGTGTCAAAATTGCCAACAAGTAAAATATGAGCATCAAAGGCCCGCAGGTTTGCTTCAAAGAATGCCAATTTTGGAATGGAAGTGGGAGAGGATAGCCATGGATTTTGTGGTTGGTCTTCCCAATAATTTGGGGAAGTTTGATTCTATTTGGGTAGTGGTTGATAGATTGACTATGTCAGCCCATTTTATTCCAGTAAGAATAGATTATAATGTTGAAAAATTGACTAAGGTTTATGTGAAAGAGATAGTGAGGTTGCATGGGGTACCCCTTTCTATCATCTAAGACCGTGGAACACAGTTTACCTCCTAGTTTTGGAGGAAATTACATGATGAATTGGGCACACAACTCACTTTTAGTACCGCTTTCCATCCACAGACGGACGGGCAGTCAGAGAGGACTATTCAAGTGTTAGAAGACATGTTGAGGGCATGTGAGATTGATTTTGAAGGTACCGTTGTGTGAGTTCTCCTATAATAATAGTTATCACTCCAGCATAGAATGGCACCGTTTGAGGCACTTTATGGAAGGGGATGTAAATCACCCATAGGTTGGTTTGAGGTTGAAGATGTGAAACATTTGGGGTTGATTTAGAAAAGGATGCTCAAGAAAAGGTGAGGAGTATTCAAACTAAACTTTTAGCAGCTCAGAGTAGACAGAAGAAGTATGCGGATCATAAGGTAAGAGACATAACATTTCAGACTGGTGAGAATATTCTTCTTAAGGTGTCACCCATGAAAGGGGTGATGAGATTTGGCTATTAAGGGCAAGCTAAGCCTGCGATACATTGGTCCCTTTGAGGTTCTTGAATGTGTAGGGCCAGTGGCTTATAGATTGGCTTTACCTCCTACCCTATTGAGATTTCATCTGGTATTTCATGTGTCCATGTTGAAGAGATATCATGGTGACAGAGATTACATCCTTAAGTGGGACTCAATTGTATTAGACAAAGACCTACAATATGAGGATGAACCAATTGCAATTCTTGATCATGATGTGCGTAAGCTGAGTACCAAAGAGATTAACTCCGAGAAAGTTCAATGGAAGCATCGTCCAGTTGAGGAAACTTGGGAAACCAAGAAGGATATGCGAGATAAGTATCCCTAGTTGTTCGTCGATTCAGGTACTACTCCATTCTTTCCTTAGCCTATTTTTCCTAAGTTTGTTACACGGGGACGAGTGATGTGTAAATTGGTATCTATTGTAATGATCGGTTCCCGTTGTTATAGAAAAGCCAACGAAAAAAAATTTTGGGCCGAATTTTTTTTTCATAGTAACTTGGGATTTCCCAACCTAGTCCAGATTTGGATGAAATCGGAGTCAGTAAGGTCTAGAGAAATCTGGTAGCAATTGGGTTATTTAATTATGATTTGGATTACATGAGTAGATAGCTAAGACGTTAAAGAATCCGTACGACATTATGAAATTGAATTCGGGTGAGTAGAATTCCTGAAACTGATCTTGATGTGAACGGGTACTTTTTGAGTGTCGTTGGTTGAAGATGTGTTGTGAAATGAGGGTATTGGAATTATTAAAATTTCTAACTATTCCGTGCAAGCCGTTATAGCAGGATTTCTGCCGCCATGGCGGGGCCGCTGTAGCGGGGAGAGACTGTTGTGGCGGGACAGACGCGACTTAAGTCGGAAATAAACCCCAAAAACATTTTATTCTTCAATTTTTGAACTTGAGAGCTAAGGAACGAACCTAGGAGTCTTCTTGACAGTTTTCCACCATTCTTGAGGCTAAAGGTAAGATTTTAACTCCCTGAATCCATTTTTCAATCCGTAGAACGTAATCTAATGGGTAATTATCGATGGGGGAGAGTTTTGATCTAGAATTTATGGTGGAAACAACCCTAATTTGGATATTGGGATCATGGGTTTGATCTAGGGTTGATAGGATTGTTGGTAAATTAGGTAATTAGTTATCTTTTATTGATTCCCCTATTATAATTATTGTTTGTAGACCAAGAAGAAGTGGAACAAATCCGGAAAGGGAAGAATCAAGTTTCTTAGGGGATTCAAGCTTTGTTCGAGGTACGTGATGGTTATGATTTCATGTTGTGTGATGTATGTTTGTTCTTGCTTTATTATAATACATGTATGTATGCGAATATTGCATTATCAATGATGACTTGATTGTATGATTATGAGAATGTACCTTATGATTGTGATTATGGCTTGTTGAATGGATCGGGTGTTGCGTTCCGACAGACTAACTTGGATCGGTTTCCACGTTTTGGCATAAACCTTGGATCGGGTACCACGTTCCGGTATGCTACAGTTTGGATTTGGGTTCTATGATAGAACCATTGACTTGACATAACTGTATAATTGAGAATTGTGAAATGCTTTGTTATTCTTGAATGTTGTTGATATTGTGTATATATATTCGGTGTATGCATGTTAGTATTATGTTGTAATGGCTTATGTATGTTGCACTTAGTGGGATAGCCGTGTGATCCTACCAGTACACTTTGGTTGTGTACTAATACTGCACTTGCTCTTTCTTTGTTGAGTATAGGGCATCTTCAGGCGGCTTTTGACAGACCTCGCTTAGAAGATCAGTGACCGCTTCAAATTCAAGGGTGAGTCAATTCTTCCGGGCTGCCATGAGTTCTCTTTCTGTTTATGTCCACATTGCAGACTTAGACTTTCTAGTTAGTTATTAGTGCATTAGTTGGGGTTGTAACCTTTCTTGTTTAGACTTTTTGTTCATTGTTAGAGTTTTGGTACATTGACTTTCAGGTTCTAGGCATATTTTCCGCATTTGTTTTAGTTGTTAGACTTTTGGAGTTTATGGGAACTCTATTTCTTTTCCTTAGTATTTAAAATTGCTTTTGTAACCTTAAATGCTTTAGTATTTGATTAAGTTGGTTAGCTAATTAGTATAAATGGTTCTCCCACCAGAGGATTAGTGTGGGTGTCAATCACGACGGTCTGGGTCGTGATAAATTAAGACTAAGGAGCATATTTTATCTCTTTTGGGATATTGGGTGATAATATCCTTTCACATTTATTTATCCATTTTAGTAGGTGTTAAATGACCATGAGATACTATATCATGAGTTGGAATCAACGTTTGGACATGTGATACCATAACACCCTATAAAATCATGAGGTGTATTCAAGCTAAGTTATTGGCATCCCAACGTAGGTAGAAAGAGTACGCAGATCGCATGGTAAGAGATATGACCTTTCAGGTTGGGGAACAAGTGTTGTTGAAGGTGCCACCCATTAAAAGAGTGATGAAGTTTGGCAAGAAGGGCAAGCTTATCCCTTGCTACATTAGTCCGTTTGAGATTCTAGATAGTATGGGTCCAATGACTTACATGTTAGCATTACCAATGAACTTGTCTAGAGTTCAAATGGCATTTCATGTATCTTTGATAAAAAGGTACATGGGGATGAGGGAATATATCATCAAGTGGGACTCAATATTGTTGGACATGGACTTGCAGTATTATGAAGAGGAACCGTGATTCTTGATCGGAATGTCTAGAAACTAATGACAAATGAGATCAAATTGGTAAATGTTTAGTAGAAACATCAGCCGGTTGAGAAGGTTACTTGGGAGATCAAGAGGGACATGTGAAACAAGTACCCTGACTTGTTTGAGGATTAAGGTACTAACCTCTTTTCTACTTTTGCACAGTTTTCTTAGTTGATCACTTGTGGATGAATAATGGGTAAATTGATATCTATTGTAACTCCCTGACTCGATCATTATGATTAGGCCAATGGTGAAAGAAATCGGGTGAGAAAACTTTTCAGTGAGTAACGTATATTTTTTAGGGTAGATCAATCTTAAATAGAATCTGGGTGAGGTGAGGTCAAGAGATATCTTGGAAGGGGATAGGTAAAATATCAATGCTTGGTGTATATTTTCTAGTATCCAAGACATTAAAAAACCCATAGGTTTTCATGGTATCGAATTCGACGTAAAAGAGATAGTTCGGGACGTCAAGGGAAAGAGGTACATTGTGAAAATGGATTTTTTTAGTGATTTTTGAGTCTCTATGGTTTGCATAGTCCGTTATAGCGTGAGGCGTCTGCTATAAAGAGCATGTGCATATGTCGTAGCGAGGTTCGGGCCGATATTGCGGGCCAAGGTCTCTATAGGGGTAAGTCAAAATTTTATGCAAAATAAGTCTCAAAACCTTCTATTTTCTACGTTATTATTGGGATTGAGAAGGGTGACATAGGTTTGTTGCACTTGATTTTCCACGGAATTCATCGGTAAAGACCAATAACAAGCCAAGACACTTGAAAAGGGGAAAACTCAGGTTCTCTAGAGCTTCCAAGGGAATTGATTCAAGGTAGGTGATGGTTGTATGTTTTCTATTTTATGAATGTATGCATTTCTACTGCTTTATAGTATTATTGTGCAATGCATGTTGGGTTAAACATAGGGAATGATATGAAATGATATCATGTTTGATATTCTTATGCATTGAACTGGTTTATGTTACTTGTGATTTTCAAGTGTTATTGTTCATTATGCATGATTGTTTGTGATTGTTGGTTGCCTCATGTACCACGTTGGTACAGAAATACTAACGGTTGACTCGGATACCACGCCTGATATAAATACTAACTCTGGTTTGCTCGAGTACTGTGTCGGTACACTAACATTTTGTGTGTGGGTTCCTTGAAAGGATCGGGTATGTGCATTTATGGTCCTATGAGAGGACTGAATATTTGTAATTGTTATCGTGTGGGACATGCATCCATATATTGCTTGATTTTATGATGTTGTGACTTGGATTCTATGTATGAGTGATTGTTGTTTTATGTGTTGTATTATGTTTACTGTATGGTGGTTAATTGTTTAGATTCATAGTTTGGGTTGGCCGTGTGATCCTACCAATATACTAATGGTTTGTGAACTGATACTGCACCTATCACACCCTATTTTGAACTAGTCACAACATAATGTGGTTGCCACTCTGAATTTCGAAAAAATGTTTTATTTTAGAGTCGCCACCCAACTTTAAGGAAATATTAGGAAAACTATTTTTTATGTAAATGTAAACTCTGTTTTGATTTGCGAAACCAGTGAGATTCTGAGTAAGGGTGGGTTTTGGTTACTCGAAGGGAAGGTATTAAGCATCCCTTAGAGCCTATCTAAAGATAGTCCTTAAACTCAATTTAGAAAAAATAAGTAGGAAAATTTATTCAAATTATTTGCTTTAAAATTTATGATAAGAAAATTTCATTAATTAAAATAAAGGTAACATACAAGGTATGACATATATATATATATATATATATATATAAGTAAATAAATAAATGCACTTAAAATGTGCGACAAATTTACATGCTAAAAAATATAGATATGTCTTATGTAGATTTATCCAAAATATATAAATGTTGAGTTTAAAGGAAGTGGAAATTTGTCGTTTTATTTATATATATGTAAAAATTTTAAAAAAAAAAGGTAAAAGAAAATAAGATAAGGTTACTTTGGGTGTAAATATGTAGTAGTATGTATGCTATATAATTTTGAATTAAAATACATAAAATGGAGTTTTCAAAATAAATAAATAAATGAAACAAATAATAATACTAAATGTCAAAATATTATATGAAGTTTGTGATCTTAAATATATTTATTATGAAGTATAGTATATACATGTATGTTGCTTTAAAAACATATGAACGTTTATCGTTTGATTTACATGTAGGAATAAAATAATATGTATATAAGTGTAGGGATTTATAAATTATATAAAAAAAATGTTAGTAAAAGAGATAGTAGATAAAATAATAGGTTAGGTAGAGAAAATATAGGATTTATACCTTTATGTGTATGGCATGTATATCTATATACCTTGTATTTTGAATCTGTTGACATATCTAAAATCTTGAAATAGACAATTATATTTTATAAAGGGGTGATGTAAAGAGTATAAAATAAGCCTAACTATTGGAACTTATTCTATAGTTACATTTATTTTTGTTAAATATATAATCCTCTTTTCCTACATATTTCTTAAAAAAAAAAAAAATACTTCCACAAGTTAATTATTTTGGCCTCATATATCTCTGAAAATTATTTTAGCTTTTAAATTAGTTTCAAATTTATTTGGGAGTCCTAAGCGATGAGTTAGGCCTAAATGAATATTATTTTAACTTTTTTGAAACTTCATTTGGAAACTTTAAAACTATAAGTCCCTCTTTTCAACTTAAAAGGTCTGAAAGAATGTTATAAGTAAAAATGCTAACCCATTTTTAAGAAAATATTTTTGTATCATCTGTTCTAGAAGTGTTTCAACTAAATAATCTTCAAAATAAAAGACAAGCAATATATACAAAACTTATAAGTAAAGGTTAGCCAACATATCAAAACAATATAAGTAGGACAATGAAAGAAAGGCTAAGAAAACATTGGACTCCTAATTTGCGAGACTCCGAGCATTAGGATGATCCTAATTGTTGTTGGCCTAATATTTTAGGCCAATAATGAGTTCCAATGTAGAAACTCCAGCTCTTCGGTTGTACATGATAAAAAGAAGAAGCAAAATAGAATTAGGAACTGATGGAGTAATTAAAAGTGGTATGGCAAAATCAAGTGAATAAAAATATATGTATTAGTGGAAACATTGAATTTTAAGTGAACAAAAGCAGAGCTGCAAAGTGCATAGCTGATCAAGTGAACAAAACTATCCTCATTCACAAAGAGTTGAGAACATTCTCTTGTTGTACTTTCCAAATCATAATATCTATATTGGAATTAAAGTAGAATTTACATTGATTTATAAACAAGATAGTTAGTCATGCTATAAAGTTCAAAGTTATGAATTTTCATTCTAATTTGTAGACCCAAAAAGTGATTTTGTACACTCACTATCAATCAACCCCATTATCAATATGTGAGTACCCAAGGAGACATAAAATCTCATATTGTACAGCAAGCATTCGTAGATTTTTAAGGCAAGCTCGGATAACCAAAAGAATATGCAAGCATTACAATGATTTCACAATAGATAGCTAACCATGCTTGCATAAATCTTTGAAGGCATCAGATAATCCCAACAGTTAACCAGCCAAGTAACTTTAAAAGAAAATATTTCAATACTGTACAAAAATAGGCATTTTTGAAATGTGGTATATAATTTAAAATCACAATCCTGCACTTATTCATTCAATATTGGATTTTTGATTATGTAAAAATAAAAATAAAAGAAACACAAACATTCACCAAATTCCCTAACGTGATGAAGAGAAACATAATAAGTGAGTTTCATTTTTTTGAAACTCTACAACGTAAAAAATAAAAATAAACAGAAACAATAACCCATTAATATTGATCACATTTAAATAGTTATTCGCATAGTCAAATTGATAAATAGAACCACGACAAAGTAAAGTGAAAGGAAAGACTTTTACCTTGTGTTGAGCAGCAAACTAAAGCTTCAACATCAAGAGATTCCAACTTCAAACTCTTCTTTGGACTTAGATTCAAAGCCAAAATATAAAGAAAAAAAAGATGAAAGGTTTTCGGACTATTGTTCTTGAAGTGTATCGTTTCTATCTTTTCTACTCTCTATTGCTTGGATATTTTCGAATCCTTGTTGGATGGTCTATTGAAAGGGAAAACGCCTGCCTTTTATAGGCAAAAATTGAAGTACAAAATTCGGATTTGAAATCAACATTACTCACTGGAAACAAAGAGCTACTGCTACGAATCAAATCAACATCATCCTTTTTTCAAATTTGGAGCCGTTGGACCAGGTATATGCAGCGTAGGGGGTCTCTTTCATAAGAAAACGGGTGATGAAGGAGATATAAAACAAGAGACCGCTAGGAATTGACATTTTCAGACGGTTCATAGTCGTTCTTTGATGGGTCGATGGAGTGACGGGGCATGGGGAAGGGGAGACGTCTTGAAAAGGAGAAAGCAGTCGTCCTTTTTCTAAAAAAAAATATGAAGAAGATGTTGGGGAAACGTTCTTCTTTCTGGGGAAGGAGAAGGAATATGGGGTGTTTTTTTCCGTTGGAAAAGTGAAAAGGAAGTGGAGAAGATGAGGAGTAGGAGTGTATTGGGAGAAAGAAAAATGTACTATTTGATTTGAGTCGTCCAATCGTTTGATCGTATGGTTCATAAAAATAAGGAGTTTTAAAAATAAATAAATAAAATAAATATATTATATATATATATATATATAGGAAAAGGCTGAATTAATTTAGGCCCTATATATATATATATATATATATATAGGAAAAGGCTGAATTAATTTAGGCCCTTTGATTAAATCGGACGGCTGAGATTAAGTCTGAAAGAAGCACAATCCATGTGCTTCCTATGTTGCACGCATGGATTGGCTGAATTAGAAGGACTTGGATTGCCAAATTTTGCTCAAATTTATTTCATTTATACCTACTTTCTTTATTAAATAGCCATAAAAAAATAATTATTTTGCAAGATTAGCTTATTTGATAAAATTAGTCATTCTTAAAATTAAATTAGTTTGAATTAATAACTCATTAATCAATTAAGCTTTCCTAGTTTTGAAAAAAAGTACGAAAAAATATTTATCGCAATAATAGAAATTATATTTAATTAGAAAAATTGAGTTAACTCTTACGAACAATATTTATTTGACGTAAAATTTTAAAAAAATGAGAAACTAAGTAGTAATATTTATATAATATGTTTACTTTTAATTTTCTAAGAAATAATATTTATGAAATAAATTTGTTAGATAAAATAAATAATTGAAAATCTTTTCGTATTCCTAAAAAAATTCATAACATATATATATATATATATATTATTTTTAT